>NW_022631051.1:12885548-13121997 GCF_010015895.1 Lontra canadensis
AGCCTGCCTCCCCCCCCCCCCCCCCCCCCCCCCCCCCCCCCCCCCCCGCCACCATCTGCCTCTCTGACTACTTGTGATCTCTGTCAAATAAATAATTAAAATCTTTAAAAAAAAATACATTTCCAGTAACAATCCCATACCTCCAAATATGAATATAGACACATTCACCCATGTTCCCACAGGAAAGTAGAAAGCTTTCAGAAATCAACATTCATGAAAGAATCACATTTTCTGGTCTAGGGTCTAAGATTTAGGCAAACACAAAGACCATTTTTGCACACGACGGCTGGCATGCTCCCACTCCCCCGCCCCCAAGAGAGTGAATGTGATATGCTGAGGATCAGCCTAAGATAACTTACAAGTCAGGCCACTGGGACTTCCAGCCGACTGGAGGATGGTCAAGTCCACTGTGGCGACCACCTCTCTTTGGAGGAGTCCAAGCATTGCTAGTCCAGCCTTTGCATTCCCCTGCCTTGCATCACAGCCGCTCTGTGACACCAGGCAGGGTCACGAGACAAAGATCCCCCTAACTATTCAAGTACAGAAGAAGTCCAAACAAGCAGATGGTCTTGAGTCTTTCACCTAAAACCTCAGCCATGGGGGTCCCTGCTACTTGTCCACAGGGGCCCCTATGAGAGAAAAATGCAAAACTCGGCAAATGCAGCAGATCCCAGAGCACCGGCTGCTCTTCTCCCTTGAGCGGAGGCCTCAGTCAGCTCAGTCTCTGGGGGGCTTGCTGTCTGTCCAGCTGCCACCCAGGCCTGGCACCAAAAGGCTTAAGGAAGAAACTGAAAACACTGTGCTCTGTGAAACAAACCAGACACAAAAAGACAAGTGCTGTATGAGTCCTCGTATATGACATCCTGGAGCAGAATACTTTCTGAATGATGGGTGCCAGGGTTTGGGGGTTGGAGGGGGTGGGAAGCTATTGTTTAATGGGGACAGAATTTCAGCCTGGGATGATGAGAAAGTTCTGAAGATGGATGGCAGTGATTATTGAACAGTGTGAAAGTGCTCAATGCCAATGAACTGGACACTTAATGGTTTAAATGATACACTGTATGTTCTAATATTTCACCACAATAAAAGGGAGGGGCACCTAGGGGAAGACCACAATCTTCAAGGTCTTTGAATGGAAAATACTGCCTCTGAACAAGCAGGTTCCTGATTGACAGACTATGACATGGAGCCTCAGGCTGGAGGTTGAATCAAGTTCTGGTGAGGCCAGCCAACTCAGCCACAGCTTGGCTTCTGGCATCCCATCCCCCCAGGGCCCTCCCCCAAGGAAAAGGAGGCTCCACCCATCCCTCCAGAACCTCCACACACAGGCCTCTCAGGCCTCAAGGTCTGACCGGGACCCCCATGAGCCAGTAGAGTGTGCCAGGTACCAAAATACCTTCTGGAATATTATTCGGCTACCAAAAGGAAGGAGGTGTTGATGCATGCTACAACAGAGATGAGCCCTGATACCTTATTCTAAGTGAAAGAAGCCAGATAAAAAGGCGACATGTTATACAATTCCATTCATGTGAAATGTCCAGAAAAGGCAAATCTAGGGATGCCAGGGGGGCTCAGTTGGTTAAGCATCCAACTCCTGGTTTTGGCTCAGGTCATAGTCCCAGGGTTGTGACATCGAGCCCTAAGTCCGGCTCTGTGCTCAGTGGGGAGTCTGCCTGAGATTCTCTCTCTCTCCCTGCACGCACGCTCTCTCTCTCTCTCTCCCTCTAAATAAATAAACAATAAAATAAAATCTTAAAAAAAAAATAAAGGCAAATCTACAGAAAGTAGACTACTGGATGCCAGAGGCTGTGGGAGAGAGGGGGTCATGGTACCTGATGGGAGCAGTCTCCTTTTGAGGTGATGAAAAATTTTTCTAAAATTAGACAATGGTGATGCTTGCATAACCCTATGACTATGCTAAAAAAACACTAAGTCGTACACTTTAAATGAGTGAATTCTGTGGTGTGAATTCTACCTCAGCCATTTTTTTTAAAAGACTTTAAGTGCGGAGCCCCATGCAGGGCTTGATCTCACGACCCTGAGACCATGACCTGAGCCGAAATCACAAGTTGGATGCTCAACCAGCTGAACCACCCAGGCACCCCTCTACCTTGGTCATTTAAGAACCACCCCCACAAGGTGGGAATGCAGCTCCTGGTTTACAGGGGGTCAGTGAGGGAAACCAGACAACCACGTGCCCACCATCCCAGGCACCAGATGGGATGGAAACTGCATTTGCCCCCAGGTCTTCAAGCAAAAGACTTTCTGGAGCTCTCAAAAGGAGCATGTCCCCAGTCATGCTGCAGGTCTGATGGCCCCAGCCTCTCAGGGATGGGGTGAGGTGTAGCTGGGGAACATCGTGGGCCACCCTGATTCCCCTGACGCTCTGGGGAAACCTCACACAGTTCTTCCCCACGTCCCATTGCTCACCATGGGGGCCAGCTCCTCACCCCGCCCACCTGCCCCAGGAGCTGCCCCCCCACCTCAGAGGCACCCTGCTGGGGCCATGCCCAGCTCTCCAATATCCTCCCCAACTATATACACCAGGCAACGCCCTCTGGTCTGTAAAGCCTTAGGAAATCTGCAGACAGAGCCTGTATATGCCAAAGCATTAGTAATTTCCAGAGCTTCCCATCTTCCTCCTTTTTTTCCTATTAAAATAAGAAAGTCTGCAGTTTTTATTTCCTCTCTTGAGGCTTTACAATCACTAAAAGTGAGAGCGATGTGGTTCTAAGCCTTCCCTCCACAAACTTGATGAGGGGGGTACTCTAGGAGAAAAATCAAGAGGTCTCACTTTTCCTCCAGTCTCTAGCTTTGAGGGCCCCCAAAGTCACAAGGCCTTGCAATGGGGAACACTGCAAGGGGAAGTCATTCTATCCACCATGGGGGTAGATATGTCCCAGAAAGGAGGGCTCAGCAACATGGGTGTGCAGCCCCAGGTTCTCTGGGCTGATGGAACCTCACACCTGGGGCCTTGAGGCAGAAAAATACATGCTGCATATTGCATATGCAAGAACTCCACTCAACCCCAGACGACACACTATGAGAAGGAACAGAGGGGGCTCACGGCCATGGCAGACCCCTGGGACCCCTGGAACTCATATTGGGCACTCTTGCTGAGCCAAGTGGGTAAAATGGCCTGCCCCTCCTGAATTATGCATTTCTCCTTTAGAATCTCTTGCTAAGTGGTATGCAATCAACCAGCATTAGATGCCTGAGGGGGCAACTCCATAAGACCAGACAGGGGGCCAGACCCCCGGGGACCATCCACTCTGTGCACTCAAGTTCCCTCAGAGCCTTCAAAGGAGGGGGGTCATAGTCTTCGGGCCACAGAATCAATGCCCTGCACAGGACCACACCCTGGGTCTACCTTTATCGTCTGCATTCTTGCCCCAAACTAGGCTGCCGTATGTTGCCTCTAGATTGCTTCTAGAATATCCACTTTGTCACTTACAAGGATATGTGCGTAAATATCATTCCTGCTCTACTGGCATTCCAACTAATTCCAGCAGCATACATTAAAAGGAATAGGTCAGGCCATTAAAATGAGGTGAATCTTCAAAGGCTCTTCTTAAACCAAAAGAGGGAACTTGAGTGAAGGATCCTCCTTGGGCTCCTCCAACCCTGACTGCAGCAGCAAGTCTTTCTCCCTCTTCTTCCACGGTCCCCTGGAGCCTCCTGGCCAGCCAGAGACAATTCCTTCCTCGTGCTCCCTGGGCCATGTACTGACCCTCCGTGCATGTGGCCAGCCGTCTCTGTCCCATCCTCCCAGCTGGGCCTTGTCCCTCTGTACCTCCTGGAACCTGCTCCCAGCAGAGCATCCTCCAGGCTCCCCCCCTCAGCTCTTGACCACTGGGTGGAAAAGGCAGACAGATGAGCAGCGTCCTCCAACGTATTTGTCCTCTTGGTCCCCTGCTGATACCTTCCTGGACCTGCCCAGAGGCTGGAACCGGATGATGCCTATCACAACATTAAGGTTTATGTGGCTGTCTCCCCAGCAGACCGAAAATGACCTGCTGGGAAGCCTGTCTCCCGACACTCCGTACCATTCCTGTCTGAAACGTATTTGCTGAACGTCCCTCCACCTACTGGGGGTGGAGATCACTCTGTGCCCACACTCCTGTGATTGGCATCACTCTACGGTCTGAGGAGAAAGGCCAGCACCAGCCCCTCCACCAACTGCCTGATCTTGGGCGGGCGTGTCTGTCTCACACCCGCTCAGACCCAGTCAGCTGATGGCATATAATTAAGTTAATGATCTTGCTCTAGCCATGTCATAAGAATGTTTCAAGGGCACATGAACCAGTCTCCACCAAAGTTGTAGTTACCACACAAGTGGGGCCTCAGTCTTCCAGCAACAGCACACCTTGGCAGGCAGGCGCAGCTCTGAACCAGCCAGCCATGTCTCCCTTGGGCACCAGCAGCCATCCCTGTGCACAGTCATTTTGCAAGGTCACCATTGCAAGTGCTAGAAGCCAACACAGCTAATTAGCAGGCCCCCGTCTGAGGACTCGGGAAGCTCACTAAGGTTGAGCCTGGGAAGACCAAGGCTCGGCAAAGAAGGAAAAACAATCTTCAGATAATTTCCTTCCTGGGCAAGTGGTATCACTGGGACCCCGAAAATCTGATGTTGATTATCTGATGGGGTTGGGGGAAGCAGGATTAAAAAGAACCAGAGAAGGGTCTGAGCAAACAGAGACCCCAGAAATGGGGTCTCATCCTGTCTTTGACCCACAAACATCCACAATACCCAAGACACGGGCAGACCCACATGTGCTCAGGACACCGCACCTCACACATGGTTAAGAACCTAGAGTGAGGCACATCCTAGGACACCGAGGAAGGTAGGATCCTGTCTTAAGGCTCTCACTTCCCTGGAGAAGGAAGCCAGTCAGACACAGGATTAACAGGAAATCGCTGCAAAAATACAATGAAAGGAAGATACATAGGGAAGATACCAGGACATCATAAAGGTTTTTTATTTTTGTGTGTTAGTTTTTATTTTACTTTTTTTCTTAATTAAACAAATTATTATTATTACTATTATTATTATGGTGCAGGTGTGTTAGTTTAAAGACAAGGCCCTTTGGAGATTAGCCTCTCCACAAATCCACGAATAAAGGCAAGAGAGAACTTCCACGGAGACGAGGTCTGGCACACAGTAGATACTCAATGAACACTGCTGGGTGACTGAATGGGGAGAGGTGGTTGCCTTGCTAACAGAAAAGTAGGTAAAGATGAAAAATATGGAAAGCACCATGTTCCTAACCTAGAATTTTAAAGGGAAAAAAAAAATCAAAGAATTGAAGAAAAGAATCCTAGCAATGACAGGGTCCAACCGCTAACTTCTTCGGCAAGGCGTGATGTATGGTAACCGTGAAGCAGGAAGACACAGTCCTCCTGATGCCAGGCTTTGTTTTCTTGGCTCCGCGAGGCTGCCGTAGCACCAAACAACATATCCCTCAAGTACTTCCTAAAACATGGCTGGTGAGGCCAGCACAAGCACCATCTCTCTCGGTCACAGCAGCCTTTCCGCAGCTGCCCAATGAGGGACTCACTGAGTGTTGTGGGCTTAACTGTATTCCCCCCAACTCCAGATCCATATGCTGAAGCCCCAATCACCAAGTACCTCAAAACATGACTGTATTTGGAGATGGCAGGGTCTTTAAGGAGGTGATAAAGTTAAAATGGGGTCATTATGGTAGGCCCTAACTCAATATGCCTTGTGTCCTTATAAAAGGAGGACATCTGGGACAGAGAGACACGAGGGGAGCAGGAACACAGAGGGATGACCATGGAAAGAGGCAATGGGGGAGGAGGGGACAAGCAGGGAGGCATCTGCAAGTCAAGCCAAGGAGAGAGACCTCCGAGGAAACCAACCCTGCCGACATCTTGATCTTGGACTACTAGCCTCTAGAAACAAAGGAAAAATAAATTCCTGTTATTTAAATCACTCCGCCTGTTGTGTTTTGTCATAGCAGCCCTAGCAAACTAATACCTGGGGCCACTTCAAAACATGGGTGTGAAAGCCAAGGAAGTAGCACCATGACTAACAGGTGTTTTCCTAAACATACCTATTAAGGACCAGAAATGGGAATTAAGGATGAGAACACTGCTCCTGGCAACTTCAAAACCCTACTTGAGTGAAATCAACCAGACACGGAAGGACAGCTATTATGTGACTCCACTGACATGAGGCACCTAGAATAAGCCAACTCACAGGGACAGAGAGAAGAGCGGTGGCTGCCAGGGACTGAGGTAGAAGGAAGATGAGTTAGCGCTGAGTTCAGTTTCCCAAGACGAAAAAGTTCCGGCCATGGACGGTGGTGATGGTTGCATAACCATGTGAATGTACTTAATGACACTGAATTATAAATTTAACAACAGTTAAAATGACACATCTGGTTATGTATGTTATACCCCAGTAAAGAAACACAAACCTATCATGTTACATAAGTAACATTTTAACTTAATTTACTCCATTGTTTTCAAAGCAAAACAAAACAAAATAAACAAAAAACAAAAATCCCCAAAACAAAATCCTATGTCATAGTATC
This sequence comes from Lontra canadensis, assembly GCF_010015895.1. Taxonomy (NCBI): domain Eukaryota; kingdom Metazoa; phylum Chordata; class Mammalia; order Carnivora; family Mustelidae; genus Lontra; species Lontra canadensis. The sequence goes on from NW_022631051.1 coordinate 12,892,106, forward strand.
CTAGTCAAGGTGAGGGACCCTAGTGGGACTATAATTTAATTAAACGCACCACCACTACCTCCTGAACCTTGATCTAAAAGGCAGCCGTGGGGCGCCTGGGTGGCTCAGTGGGTTAAGCCTCTGCCTTCGGCTCAGGTCATGATCCTGGGGTCCTGGGATCAAGCCCCGCATCGGGCTCTCTGCTCTGCGGGAAGCCTGCCTCCACCTCTCTCTCTGCCTGCCTCTCTGCCTACTTGTGATCTCTGTCAAATAAATAAATAAAATCTTAAAAAATAAATAAATAAATAAATAAATAAATGGCAGCCGTGGAGGTGCCTGGGTGGCTCAATCAGTTAAGCATCTGACTCTTGGTTTTGGCCTGGGTCATGATCTCAGGGTCATGGGATCGAGCCCTCTGTCTGGCTCTGCACGCAACTGGGAGTCTACTTGACATTCTCTCTCTCCCTCTCCCTGTGCCCCTCCCCCCACTCGTGCACCTGTGCTCTCTCTCCAAAATAAATAAATAGATCTAAAAAAACCCCAAAAACCCGGGGCAGCTGCGTCAAAACTCAGGCCTGTTGTTTGACAACCTGAGTACACCTGAAAATGCCTATCCATTCACTGTGAATGAGGAAGCCCCCCAAACCACAATAGTCAGCTGCACCCTGGGCCTCAAGCATTGCCATGTCCTCTCCGGACTGGACCAAGAATATGGCTCACACAAATGCTTTGTCCTAGTGAGGGCCGCAGTCACATAAACAGGCCCACAGGACTCCCAGTCAAGGAGGGGAGGTGGCTACTGAAGTCAGAAGCAACAAATGAGGTAAAAAGGAGGAATGGGGAAGGCACGTTGTCCTGGACCCACACAAAGCAACAGCACTCCCAGCTAGCTCCTTCCTTAGTGAAGGGTTCCAGAATATTTCATTCTGTTCCCCAAACAAGGAAGCCATCCATTCTGGAATCAGAAAACCCTCGTAAAATTTGAACTAGACTCCACTTCCACCCTGTTGATGACTTAACGGTCTCAGACTCCACTTGGTTGGTTCTGTCCACCCTGCGTCTGTTTATGGAAAGGAGACTATAGTCAGTTCAAAGGGGACCACAGGGTCTGATTTAAAGAGATGATCATCAAGCCAGTGCAAGGCCTGAGTGACCTTTTCTTGGCCCAGAATTACTCAGTCTAACTGGTGGCTGGTCCATTCAATCACCCAAGGGAGAAACAAAGCACTGATCATTCTGGTCACTACACACTGGCGGAATTCAAAGACCAAATTAAAGTGCTTAACAGAGATGTGAAAACACAGGGCAGCAACTTGTATGAGAGCCCATAAAGTAACACAGGATCTGGGGTCCGGTCTCATGACTGATACTTGGAAAGGGACCGAGGGACAGCTGGGACACTGAGCGTTCAGATCAAGAATTTCTCAGACCTGTAGGGCACCTGGCTGGCTCAGTCAGTGGAGCACAGGACTCTTGAACTCGGGACTGTAAGTTTGAGGCCCATCATCCTGCCTTCAAAACTTGCAGAGCCTGTGCTACCATGTGGCTAACCTTGGGGAGATGCTGCTAAGTGAAATAAGCCAGATACAGAGAGACAGATCCTGTATGACTCTGTTTATAAGAAGTACTAAGAGTAGTCAAATTAGGAAACAGCACAGTGGCAGTTTTCAGGAACTCAAGGAGAGGAAATGGGAAGCTGCTGTTCAGTGGGGACAGTTTCAGTTGAAGAGGAAAAAAAGAGTTCTGGAGACGAGGGTGGCGATGGGCACACAACGGTGCGAATGTACTTAATGCCACCGAGCTGCACATTAAAAATGGCTCAAATGGGTTAAAATGGTGAATTTTGTTACATATTTTTTATTACAAAAAAAAAAAAAAAAAAGCAGTTCAGAGCCACAGGAGCCTGACATGGGCGCCCCCTGAGCCTTTGCTCACACCAATCTCAGGGCGTTCAGCTTCCCCTGCCTGCTGCCGCTGGACGTGTGCTGACAGGCAAGCCCTCTCTCCAGCACAGCTGCCTCCGGAAGCTTCCCTGATCTCACTCCCTCTGAACACATAAGTGCTGTGTGTGTTCCTGTCTCCCATCAACGTGGAAGGTCCCAGATGGCAAGAACCATACTCCCCTTCTATGTAGCCCGCAATGTAGAAAGGGAAGGGCTTGCACACAGCAGGGCTCACAGCTGATGGATCCTGAGTGTGCGGAGGGGAAGGACCCCCGGGCCAACCCAGTCAGGATTTTCAGGTGCAATGCAGGGCGATTCAGAGTACTCTCAGGTGGCCATACTTGGGAAGGAATGGATCTGCACTCCCACAGGGACTTGGAACCCCTGGAATCCCAGCTCTGCTACTTCCTGGTTTTGTCCTTACCTATGGTTGGGCAGACCCACCACGGGGTGATGGAAGAACCTGTGAGGGGCCCTGCATGAAGGCACGCTGCCACCATGCCTGGCACACAGAGGTCATTCCAGCTTCTTCCCTCCAACGCCAGGGGCCCTCAACTGAAATACACGAGAGCACCTCATCCAAAGGGATTCTGAAGCCATGAGAGCTGGGCCTCCATGTCTGCTGCTGTGAAAAATTAGGGTGCTTCCACTCCCTCCCACACTGTGGTTTTCCTTACTGTTCCTCTGCAGGGCACAGCCCTGGCCAGCAGGTCCCACAGCCGTCTAAAGAACATCAGGAAACAGTCCAGAAAGAGACAGAAGGCTTTGCCAGCACAGACTCCCTTCCTTCACCTCCAGCCACAACGCTCAGAAGAGTGCTGAGTACAGAGCTGAAAACCAGTTTTTAAAACCTAACAGGAGAGAGAACATGGGGCCTTGAGGACATTCAGAGAAAGATCCAGAAAATCCTAAGAGTGGGGTCCAAGTTGTAAAATTCACCCCTGGGCCATTTCCTGAGAGCTTGCCCTGAGTTACACACAGATCCAGGGTCCCACGCCTGCAGCAGCTTTATGAGAGGCTGGATGGAGCTGCTGATGAGAAGGGAAGAGGGACTGAAGGGCAACCTACCAGAACACATTTGGTCTGACCAGCCCCCACTTTCTGGAAACTCAGAATTCACAATCAGCAAGAGAATACCATTTCAGATTCTAGGTCTCCAGGAAAACCTCTCATTTTCTCTATTTTAATAATGCTCTCCCACGTCCCAGCATTGAGGGCCAGTTCAAGCTGGCTCACTCAGTCGACAGCTGGCCAGGCAAGGATGGTGCCCAGTGACCACAGGGCAATCCTCCAGACCCCAGGGGAGCTAATGTGCCTGTAAAGCAGGCTTCTAAATACTACAGCCTTCCACCCCCCAGTGAGGGACCTAAGGGATGCAGCTGGGTCAGGCCACAGGTCTGAGCAGCAAGCCATAGCCACCCCCAGCTGGAAACATAAATCAGTAACTGGATGTCTCTAAAACACACACAAAAGACCACCAATCACAAAAAGGCCACTTGACAGAGCCAAAAATAGCCTTACTTGTTTCAAGAGGATTCTGATGATGGAAGCACGTACAACTCCATCAGCAGAAAAAGAAAAATCAATGGAGCAGAAAACTGGATCAGCCCAAAAGGGACCAGGACTCCAAGAGTCCTCCCACAGCCTCACATCCAACCCCTGACCAGCCCACCGAAGCCCCACACCCACCCACCCTCTCCTTACTCCAATCTTACAAACCATGCCTGGACCCCAAAACCCATCACCCCAGAAGTTCTATACACAACCCCACAGGTTTAATCTTAGGGCCAAGGGTCACACCATGGATTAGGAGGCCAAAATGAGCACCACTGTACACACATCCCTGGGAAGACAAGGAGGCAAGAGTGCATGGAAGGATGAGAAAATGGAGCTGGGGTAAGAGGCACACAGGAGACTACAGGTGAGTAATGATGGGTATGCCTCCCATCAAAGCCAGGCAAATCAGAAGAGGTGTGGCTCTGCTTCAGCCCTGGATAAAATCTTCACCCCCGTGAATTTTCAGGGGCCCACTGAGTCAGAACTGCCTGTCACCTCGCTTCCTCCTAATTCTTATTTTTACCTGCTCTGACTTGCATTTGGGAGGCTGGTTAGCAAGCAAACCTGACACTTCTATGCCTTGGGAGCAGCTACTAACATCTTAGCTTCCCCATTAGTGTCTTCCAGGACAGGAACAGTTGGGGCGGCGGGGAATTCCCGAGACACAGATCAATCCCCACTGAAAGTACCTGATCTAGAAGACAGAGATGGCCCCCTCTTAATACGACCCCCACTGCCTAGATGGAGTGATCAAAGGGTGAGGAGATTACTGCCCAGGGCACCCTGGTCTCAACCCACAGAATCATACAAGAAGCACACCGCTCTAGAACCAAAGGAACAGCCACCTACCATGCCCACACACTGCCCCTCCCAACCCAATCCCAGTCCAAACACTGGGAATCTGCATTCAGGAGGAAGTGGGGGATGGCCGTTTGTTCAGGTGTAGGATCAGCAGGAATCTTTCCCGTTCACAACAGCACATGGACAGTCCAAAGAAGTATCTACCTGTTCCTCCCCGGGTCATCAGACCCCTTTTCTTTTCAATGGTTTCCAGCCAGGGTGCAGGTGTGCCCACCCAAGCTGGTGGAGGTACCCACCTGTGTCTCCATGGAAGGTGCCATCCTGAGGCAGCCTGCCGGACAAGCTGTCCCCATCACTGGGCCAGATCTGCCCCGTCTTGCGAACACCCACGATGGTGGCCTCCGACACGATGACCTGGCCCTGCCGGTGCCGCTTCTGGCACTGCGGGGTCGGGGGACTGCTGCTGTCAAAGGACTGCTGCGAGTTCTGCGAGGGTGAACGGCTCTTGTCTCGAAACATCCGGTAGGTGGTGGGGCTGGGGGACACACGGCTGGACTGGCCGGAGGAGAAGTCCTCCTCACTGGAGGTGAGGTTCTCATTGGAGCTGCAGTCCGGGGTGTAGCCACCTCCACTGTCCTCAAAGCTCCGAGGGGAGTAGGACCTGCGGGGCCAGGTAAGGCGTTTCTCCTGCTCCGAAGTGCTCTGGCTGCGCAGGAGGGGGCCCTTGCCTTCCCCTTCCATCATCATGCCCCCGACGTAGATGCTCTGGTAGGGCTGGTACTCCAGGGGCGGCCAAGGGGGCCTGCTGCCGCCATTGGCGTTGATCAGGTTGTCCTTCAGGAAGTGGGGGTTCAGCTCCGCGTCCTCGTAGTCGCCGTCGAAGCCGCAGTTGCTCTCTGAGGATCGGCCCCGGTAAGAGGGCCTGGGTGCGTCCCCCAGGCCCGGCCCGGGGCCGTGCTGGGACTTCTTACGTTCCATCTGCATCGCCTGGCTGCCTAGGGAGCTGATCCGGTCCGACACCTCTTTGTCGTTGACCTTCACTAGGCCGCGCTCGTGGTGAAACTCGACGTTCACGTAGAAGGGCTTCTCGGCGTCCGCCGCCCCGGGCTGGCCGTGGCCCTTGCGGATTCTCTCAAAGTTGGACCTGAGCGCCGCCACGCTGGTTGGGGGGCCCCGGTCTTCCCGGTCTGCGGCCACGGCGGCCCCTAGCCTGCGAGCGGCCGCGGACCTGGCCTTGCTCGGTGAGCCCTCTCCGTCCGGCCGGGCCTCGGGCTCCTCGGCGGGCGGCGGGTCGGCGCCGTCGGCGGGCGCGGGTAGCGGGCGCTGCGCGGACGCGCGGGGCTCGGCGGCGCCGTCGGGGGGCTGAGCGGCGCGTCGGAAGCCCCAGCGTTGGCGGTCGTAGCTCTTCTTCTCCTTGGCCAGCAGCGTCTGCAGGTAGATCATGCGGAAGCGCTCCTGGTTCACCTCCTGCTCCAGGCGCCGAATGGAGGCCTTGCAGCGCTCCAGCTCCTGCTCAATGTCGCCCACCGAGCGCAGCTCCATGCGCGGCGGCTCGGAGTCCGGGAACTGCGCCCTCCACGCCTCGGCGAAGCCCACCGGGTCCACCATGGCGCGGCCGTCTTCACCTGCGCCGCCCGGCTGCGCACGGGGCCCGCCTCAGCGGCTGAGAGACCACCTCTCCAAGCCCGGCCCAGGGCGCCGGGCGGCCCCCATGGCCCCGCGCGGCAGTGGCGGTGGTGGCGGCAGCGGCGGCGGCCGGCGAACAATGCCCGCCCCCTCCCGGGCGGCAGGTGAGGCGGCGGGCTTGGCTCCCCCCGGCGGCGCGGGGCGCCGAGGAGGGCACGCGCGAGGGGGGCGGGCGCGCGCGAGGACGGGGGAAGGGCGCGGGGCTGCGCGCGTCGCTATTGTGTGCGGGGCTCCTCCGCGCGCCGCGGCGCGGGCGCTGCCCTCCCCTCGGCCCGGCGCCGCTAGCCCATGGCCGCCGCCCGCGCGCTCCTCTGGTCTCTGTCCCGCGCCGCGTCCCGGCCGCCGCCGCCTCCCGGGCGCCGCGCTCTGCCCGGCCCGCTCTCGCCGCACTCCCGCCCGGCCCGCACTCGGCGCCGCAGGAAGGGGAGGGCCGGGGGGCGGTGGCCGCGGCGCGGCTGACGGAGCCGGGCGGGCCTCTTAAAGGGGCCGTGCAGAGGGCTCCGGGTGGGAGCGGGGTGGGGAGGTATGGGGGGAGGGGCCGCCGGGAGGCCGCGCCCCCACCCGGCCACTGCCCTCTCTCGGTCTCCGCGCCCTGGGAAACTCAGTCCCCCGCGGTGGCGAACCCGGCCGTCCGACGCGGAGGCCCTGGCGAGTTCTGCACTCCTGGAACAGGAACACCTGGATCCTCACGTCTCCACAACCCGGCAGCCGCTCTCCAGCGTCAGGGCTGAGAGCTCTAGGGGCCATCCGCCGGGCCACGTCCGCACACGGGAGCCGGGGAGGGGCGGGTGATCCAGGGAGGCAGGGAGGACCAGGCTGGGCCACCAGAGCCAGTAGCGACTGTGTGCCAAGGGCCCCCAGCGCTGTGGTCTTGGAGTGACTGATGCAACAGCTGCCACAGGGCATTGTCGCAGAGATAATTAACAGGAATTTCTCCCGCAGGTCACTGAACACCCGCACCGCCCTCCCTGTGGTCCTGAGCTGTGTTTGTCCACTGGCCTCTCCTGAGCTTCAGAGGCCAGCCTAGTTTTTCCCGATTGCCTGACTCAGAACTTAGGTGTTTAGTCTCCCGCTGAGACGGTGGCCAGTCTCCACCATAAGCCTCAGGACTGGGTGGAAGACAGGACAGCCCAGGGCCGGCAGTAAAACAAAATTATCTCTTGTACCCAGGGAAGCCCAGAGATGGTAGGCACACAGCAGAAACGAAATACCCAAACGAAAATGCCCAAACCAGGCTGCTGGATGAGGAAACAGGAAACAGGATTTGTCAGCCAAAGAACTGGGCCTGAGTCCTGACCACCTCTGCCTCTGTGCCTCAGTTTCCTTTGGCACTGAAATGAGAACAAGGATACCTCTCTCCAAGGGCTCTTGTCCCTGCATGGATGTAAGGGGTTATATTGACCTCCTCCCTGGGTCCAGTCCCACCCAGAACAGATGCCCCAGCATCTAATCTAGAAGGAACAGAGCCCAGAGCTATCAGCCAGGCCAGTCTGGCTCTGGTTCAGGTCTTCCCCACTCCAGGTTTTGTGACCTGGACACTTCCCTTTCCTGCTCTGAGCCTCAGTTTTACCCTTGTATCTAAAAATGTGAGTACCATCTCTAAAGCACCCAGTTGGGGCAGACATGAATCACATTATGATAAATGGCATGGGATGTTCCTCCCTTGATTGCGTGTTAAGGTCGTGCTCTGAAAGGTTCCCTGGGAGGGTCACAGGAAAACTCTTGGGTCCCTGAGCCAGACACTTCCAGGCACAGCTCACTGCCGCCCTCTGCAGGCCTCTCCTCCCTCCTGATGCCCAGTGTTGCCAGTATCCCAGCTCCCTTATGTTGCAGACGCCCCCCCCCCCCCACCACTTAAGGCAGGCAAGCCTACCCCACCCCACCCTTCAAAACCTGTTTGGCAGGCGAAGAAACAGAATGAGTTGATGCCCTGACTTTGAAGGTGGACAGCTGAAGCTGGAATCCCAGCACATCCTCAGTGACCTTTTCTTTAAAAAGGGTGTAAAGTCCTGACCTCACAGGGTGTGGCATGTAGCGGCCTGTGACCAGTATTAGCTGCCTTCCTCAGATGACCCGCTCAGGTCACCCAGTGGGTTGGGACAGGCAGGCTTCCAGAATTCCATTGTCTGGTTGTCTCCAGAGAGAATTCCAAAAGCACAAACTGCTTTTTTCCCTTGCTGATGGAACCCCTCCACTCCCAGGGCAGGGAATTATGGGCTCATCCGGGATATCATCATTAATCACCTGGGAAAGAAAAGGATACTTTGGGAGGGGAGGCTTTAACTGTTAGAGAGGTTTCCCTGGTTCACTGGCCCCAGTTTAGCCCCACCTCAAATGTATACATAAGCGAACTTAATTCAGAAACCGGAAGATAGTGGCTATCTCCCCTGTGAGATAACTTCTTCTGGCCCCAAGGACACTCCTCTCATCCTTGGTGCTTTCCTAAAAACAATCCCACCCTGGGTCTCTGGTCTTTTCCTGCGGAGTTTTCTTATCATCCATCCCTCCCCCAGGGAGGAAGGAATGAGGAGGAACCTGGGGACCAGATACATAACACTCTCAATCCCCCATTAGGTGTGTGTCCCCAGCTAGATCTAAACTCCCAAGGGATTGGGGCAGCTGTTTGTCTCGTTCCTGACTGACTCCCCAGTGCTCAGCACATAGTAGGTGCTCAGCCAGTGCTGGCTGAAAGAAGAATCGGACGTGTGTGTGGCCCGGAGGAGCACACAACCCAGAGAGAAAGATGGACATGAGTGGGGGGAGGAAAGGATAAAGCTCTGGGTGTGTTTCAAGCACAGTTGGGTTAGGAGATGAGGCTGGCGTGGGTGGCAGGAGGTGACATCAGAGGCAAGGGAGGGCCTTGTAAGAAGGCTTGTAAGACGTTTGGCTTTTATTCTAAATGCAAGGAGAAGCCTCTGGAAGGTTCCAAGCTTGCATTGTCGGATAGAACCCTCCGCCATGATGGACATGTTCTACACTCCGCACTGAACCAAACAGTAGCCACTAGCTTCCTCATGCGACTCCCAGGCACTCAAAATGTGTGTGGCTGCTGCAACCAAAGAACTGGAAAAATCTAGTTGGATTTAAAATTCGGTTTGGGTCGGGGCGCCTGGGTGGCTCAGTGGGTCAAAGCCTCTGCCTTCGGCTCAGGTCATGGTCCCGGGTCCTGGGATCAAGCCCCGAGTCGGGCTCTCTGCTCAGCGGGGAGCCTGCTTCCCCGTCTCTCTCTCTGCCTGCCTCTCTGCCTACTTGTGATCTCTGTCTGTCAAATAAAAAAGTCTTAAAAAATAAATAAATAAAAATTTAAAATTCAGTTTTGGGGTGCCTGGCTGGTTCAGTCAGTGGAGTATGCGACTCTTGGTCTTTGGGTTGTGAGTTGGAGCCCCGCTTTGGGTGTAGAAATTACTTTAAAATCTTTCAACGTTGAATAAATAAATAAATTTTAGTTTGCTTTAACTTTAATTAATTTAAATTCAAATAGCCCACAGTATCTGCCATAAGCAGTGGGGTGACTTGCTCAGATTTGTTTTGTGGACAGGTGGGAAGTAGGGGGTGGGAGCAGGGTAAGTAGGCGGGGACTGTGCCCCCGGTCCAGAAGAGGGCCACTGATATCCCAGAACTAGACTAGGGTGGAAGCGAGGCAGTAGAGAGAGGGGGTCGTATTCCAGGTTTGTTCTGGACATATAGATGGATCAGCTGTTGAAGGAGGAAGGATCAACTATGACATGGACAGTGGGTCATTGAGTGTGATGGGGAAACTGGGGTGCCCATGTGAGAAGGTTCAGGTGCCCATAGCCCATCCACAGAGAGTGGGATTGGGGCACCAAGGAGCTGTCAAGACCAGAGACCGAAATGGGAGCATTCTTAGTGAATAGCTGGTATTTATGGCCATAGGGTTGGAGATTCTTCCTGGCTTCCCAGTGGTACTGAGTGAGGAAGGGTTAGGGGCTGGACTAGGAGGGAAGTAGAGGCAGAGAGACTGAGAGGCATTGGCCAGAGAAATGACAGGGACCCAAGAGTCCTGAGGGATGCAGACACAGTGAGGATGGCAGGGCCCCTGTGAATGACAGCCAGACTTCACCAGGGCCTCCATGAGCCCTGAAGAACAAGTGACATTCATTTTCTTTGTCGTTATGCTTTTCTGAATTCTTTATAATGAAAATGCCTATCTTTTGTGATGTAAAAATATTATTTTTTATTTTTTTACAGCTTCATTGAGATAGAATTCATGTGCAATAAACTCCACATATTCGAAGTGAGCAATTTGATGAGTTTTGACATTTGTAACACACTTGTGAAACCATTGTGATGATCAGATAACAGACATTTCCATCACTCCTAAGAGATATTGTTGTTGTTGTTCTTCATCTAAGAACTAAAGGGGGAAAAAGAAATAAGATTATTGGTGATGTCTCCCTCAATTTCTTACGTTTTCTGGGATGTAGTTATATGGGTCTAAAGTTTATTTAGAAATCAAACACACACAAAACATTTATCGTGTTTAAAAAAAAATCACACACACACACACACACACACACCACCACCACCACCACCACCACCACCACCAACCGCCCCCCCCCCCTCAGGCAACCTCAGCCATCCCTGAACCCAGAGAGAGATGCTGGCAAACCCCTCCCCAAGGCTGCCCTTTCCCGTTGTTGGAAGAAGCGGCTGGGACCCAAAGCCCCCTCTCCTGGATAGAATGCAGAACTTCCAATGCGTCGAAACTCGCCCTGTAAACAGCCCAATGTCCAACAAATGAATTGTCAATCGGAATGCGGTATATCCATACAATGGAATATTATTTGGCCACAAAAAGGAATGCAGTACTGATACTATAACATGGATGAACCTTGAAAAACTTCTGCTAAGGGAAAGAAATTTGTCATAAAAGGCCACATACTGTATGATTCCATTTAATGAAATGTCCAGAATGGACTTATCTCTAGAAATAGAAAGTAGGTTGGTGGTTGCCGGGGATAAGGAGGTAGGAGGAATGGGGAATGACTGTTAAAGGTCATTGAGTTTCTTTTTAGAAATGTCCTAGAACTAGATAATTGTTCTAGGTTTTGCACAACTTTGTGAATATACTAAAAATTATTCCATGATACACTTGAAAAGGGTGAATAGTATGGTATGCAAATTATCTTAATAAAGCTGTTCCATTAAAAAACAAAAATCATGGAGGATAAGTTAAGCCAGTCCTTGGGTCCCCGGCCTGAGTGAAAGCAGCCCCTGATCCTACTGACCTAGAGGTAAGGAGGAGCATTTTTCTAGCATCTTCTGAATGCTCCCAAGAGCCCAGGGATTCAACCTCACTCCACACACCACAGATGAGGACATATTTGCATGTCACCCAGCCTTTCAGCTGTGGGCAGGCTCGAGATCATCTTCCAGCTCCATAGCCTCTGTTCTTTCTGTCGTTCTGAAGTCAGAAGGCCCCACTAGTGTGAAACCAGGAAATTTCCATTTGTTCACTATAAAATGGACTGGCCACCCCTTCCCTTGGGGACTTCCTGAGCAGGTCTGCCAGCTACAGTTAGACAGGATGTGCACTGCACGAGGGCACACATCAAAGGAGGCATGGTTCCCCGCTTAGACCTGGTAGATATGAATATTGGTGGTGACAGCAATTGTAAAAAGGTGTCTTTTCTCACAAAATCAGTTTATAAAAGCAGTTTTCTAACATATGGATATCAAATGCCATGAGCAAGAAGGGCTATTTTTAAATTGAGGTGAAATTCACATAACAAAATTAACCATTTTAAAGTGAACAGTTCAGAGAGATCTAGTATATTCACAGTGTTGTGTAACCATAGAGCTTGTATCTAGTTAGAAAATATTTTTGTAACCAGGCGCCTAGGTGGCTCACTAGTTGAGTGTCTGACTCTTGATTTCAGCTCAGGCCATGATGTCAGAGTTGTGGGATCAAGCCCCATGTCAGCCTCTATGCCCTGCATGAAGCCTGATTGAGATTCCCTCTCCTTCTCCCTCCGTCTCCCACCAATATATATGTAACTTTTACATCACCACAAACTAAAAAGAAATGCCACACTCATTACGCAGTGGCTCTCCATTTCTCCCTCCTTCCAACCCTAGACAATCACTAACCTTTCTTTCTGTCTGTATAGATTTACCTATTCTGGACATTTCATATTAATGGATTCAAATAATATGTGGCCTTTTGTGTTTCGCTTCTTTCTTCTAGCATAGGGTTTTCAAGGTTCAACAATGTTGTAGCACGCGTCAGTACTACATTCCTTTTTAAGACTGAATGATATTCCGGGGCGCCTGATTGGCTCAGTGGGTTAAAAGCCTCTGCCTTCAGCTCAGGTCATGATCCCAGGGTCCTGGGATCGAGCCCCACATCGGGCTCTCTGCTCAGCCGGGAGCCTGCTTCCCCCCCGCCCCCCGCCTGTCTCTCTGCCTACTTGTGATCTCCGTCAAATAAATAAATAAAATCTTTAAAAAAAAACCAGACTGAATGATATTCCATTGTATGGCTAGACCACATTGTTTGCCCATTCATCTGTTGGTGGACGTTGGCTTGTATGTATAATGCTGCTCTGAACATGTATAACATGCACTTGAGTCCTTGTTTTAATTCTCTGGTGAATATTCTTAGGAATGGGATTTTCGGATCATATGGTGATTCTATGTTTAACTCTTGAAGGAAGTGCATGGGTACCTGTTTCTAATTAACACAAAGGCACTGCATGGGTGGGCGCAGTGGCATTGCCCATGAGAATTGCACAGCCTTCCATCCACCCAGCCCTCGCCAGCTGCCCAGCCTGGGGCTTAGGGGCTCCATGGATGTGACTTGTTTCCCCCCCTCATAGCTATCATACTGGCAGGAGGAAGAGAGAAGGGCTGAGAGAAAAAGACAGTGACTCCTTAGTCGCACAGCAGAAAGGGGGGGGGCACAGACTTGAGCCCAGCCTGCCCAAGTCCCATATTGGTGTTCCTGACCACTATACCATCAGGTGTGATTGTTAGAGGTGGCATTATAAAGACCTACCTAAGACCAACTTCACTATCTGGGCCTTTTCTTGCTCTTTCCTTTCTCCTGTCTGTACCCTCATCCCCACCCACTTCGGGGCCCGGAGACCAGAGGAAGGCTCCCTTCAAGTGGGATGTGGCCATGTGACCCCTTTCTGACATCTGTCATCCATCATCTGTCATGTATCAGCCCCAGGGAGCTACAGGCAAGATCAGAAAACTAGGGCGATCAATACAGCTTTCTTCAGTCTGCTTGTGTGTGCTGTGCTGGACGGTGCCTGGCTGGGCACCTCCTCCAGGCCGCCAGCCCCAGGCCCAGAATGGGGAGCATGGATCTATCTCAGTGGGATGTCCTTGGCCAAGGGCTCCACATGAGTGAGTGTGTGGGTCTTTTCTCCTAGGGCCCCCTCAGCTGGAACTCCACCTGCCTTCTGCAGGATCAATTATTGATGAGGCCCCTACAGCCAGCAGGAGTGGGGGGGTGGTCCTGGCTGCCATTTCCAGCCCTCACAGAGAGTGAAGGGGTGGGGACAAGATGAACTTCTTCCTGAAGGCATGGCCTGTGAGATGGTCCGGGCTGTGGCTTCTAGTGGTCAGTAGCCCAGAGCACCCTCAGGCCAGGGGGTACCATCCACCCGTGGGGCAAAAGAGAGCCCTGGGGCTGCTTTGCTTCCCAGAACACCCACCATGTGTCCCTGGAGACAGGATGGGGAGCAAGCAGAGTGAAGGGCCTGTAGACAGCAGGCTGGGGCGCAGGCTCAGACAGGTGGCTGGTGGTCCTGAATGCTGGGAAGGCGCCTGGATGTGGGGGTGGAAGCTGGGAAGGATCTAGGCTGCCTGGAAAGAGGTGGAGGCGGTGTGACAGCCACATTTCCCGTCTGCCTATCAACTTCCCTCAGGGGAAGGCCCGACATATGGGAGGTGACATGGAGAGGCCACAGCAGATGGCAGAGGAGCCCAGGAGCTGCTGGGAGGGTGTTATCCTGGGGCAGTGCCTCAAGTCCTGGGCTTCTCTGGCGACTGTGGACCCAGAGGCCCCCAGTCTTCAGGAGCGCCTTCTCCCTCAGAAGGGGAGGGCCCTCTCTGAGCTGTGTGCTGCTTCTTCTGAAGGTTCCCCTCACCCCATGCCTCCTCTCAGTCCCTGCTCTGGGCCTCCATGGTTGCCATATCCCTTTGGCAGGCTTGGACCTGCTTGTGACCCTGGGCCTTTCCTAGGTACCCTAATTCTCATCTGTGTGAATGGAAGTGATCCTCTGTCCATCTCTCTGTTCCAGTTACCTAGATCTTAGGTAACCTTGGGTCTCCCCGCTTAAGACGCCCTAGGTCTCTCTGGAGAGTGAGGTTCATCTGGGGGTGGCTCCCATCTCACTCCACTGCTGAAGTCAGAGTTGAATGGATCCTCAGCCTCCCCTCTCCAGTCTAGGGGCCCAAAGAGGGGCTGGGGCAGGGGGAAGTGAGTTGGTGCCCAGGGCACTAGATTAAGGAGGCTGGGAGCAAGTGGCCCACTCTGGGTCACTGGGGAGTCTTCATCACATGTCACCTGGCTGCAGGGCTGGGGACTACTAAAACCGTGGGGGCTCAGGCAGGAAGGGGTGACAGACGAAGGAATTGAGTTAATTTCCTGACTCTGCTGAGGACTCTGAGGAGGGTTGGGTGTGGTTGGGGCTATGTGAATAAACCTATTTTGGGGTCACAACCCTGGGTGACAGCGCACTGGGACTGCCTGACTGGGGTATAGACATATAAGGGACATAATGTCCCCTGGGCAAAGCTGCTTGGCAGGGATATATGGCTGAGGGACAAGCCTCTTCTGAACCATTTGCATCTAGTCCTGGGTCTCTACCCCAGAAATGACAGCCACATTTTGAGGTGTTTGAAGAGAACCTCTCTGTTGATGTGTTGATTCTGACAGGAGACTTTATCAGCTGGTGGGAAACAACTAAGCATGCACAGTGGACAACACAGGGAGAGTTTAATAAAGGGCTACTTACAGAGAGTGGGTGCACCTGAGACACTGTGTTTCCAGCTCAGCAGCTATTAGCAGGTCCTCATTATTACCCCCTTTAATCCGGGGACCTGAAGGCATGAGGAGAGGGCGCCCTTGGAGAGGCCAGCCCACTGTGGCTGGGCTCCTCCATCCCATGACGTTTCTGTTGTGTGCCACAAACCTGGTCCTGGTGCAGCCTGAACCCCCCGACCTCCCGCTCCAAGACTGTGTCCAGTGGACCAAGCTGGGCCACCAGTCCTCAGAAGGGCCAGCAAGTTCTCTTTGGGAATCCCGAGTGTACACAGCTACAGCCATAAGGATGGTCACCACAGTAACTTCGGTAAAAGGTTGAAGCTGGACACAAACCTCATGTCCCGCTCAGAGGGCAGGGCACTTGGGACTCTGGTCCATCGCCCAAAGGAAAACTGGCAGCTGCTAAAGGAACAAGCCAGGTCCATGTGCGCAGAGGGCTCCTGCAGGTCAACCAGAATGCAGGCTGCCAGGCAGCATGTGTGGTGAGAGATCATTCTGGCCAAACAGCAAATGAGACAACATACGTGGCAATGCTGCTGAGTAATCATCTGGAAGGACTCCCACAGCTGTTAACAACAGTTACTTCCAAGGATGGGAGTTGCGGGGCTGGGGGCGGGGGTCTTTCACTCTGCATACAAAGCCTTGTAGTGTCTTGTTTTGGGTTACAAAAAACAAGCACAGAATTCCTTCAAGAGTGATATTTGTAAAGAAGTGTTTTAGATCTGTAAAAAATGAGCACTAAAATATGGTGAAGGGGGACTGAATAGAAAAAGATGCCGGTGTTTTTCCCCAACCAGCATCTGGCAATTGCTGTGGGCCAACCAGCATGCGCTGGGCCCTCCCAGTGTGCCAGGCACTGTGTGGGGGGGGCACTGACCAGAGGAGCTGTTTGCAAAATTCCTACCATCTCAGAGAAGCAGGTAGGATATGCCCCCAAGGAGCCCACCTCTTTGTGGAACGGGGTGGGTGGGGATAAGTGGGCTCATCCCGCGGCTGCGGGGGAGGGGTGGGGGGGGAGTTCACAGCCCCCACAGAAGAGCAACACGAGGGGCCAGAGATCGCAGGTACTCTGGGTGGGAGCTGGGAGGGGAAGCCTGAATTGTTCTTTCCTGTTCTGGATGAGCAGGACGGGGTGGCATAGATGGGGAACTGGCTAGACTCTGGAGGGCCTCTGACGTCCTCCAAAGATCCACGGATGCCACCATGAAGGTCCTGAGAGGCACACACCTAGCATTTTCTCATTCTCCAGGCCTTTCCTGTGCAGGTCAGAGGGAGAGAGGGGCGGCGAGGCAATGATGGGCACTGGCCCAGAAGCATCTGGGTGACTATTGCCAGTAACCGCACGACAGTGCCATGCACAAGGCATGCAGCAGTAATTCACCCCAGGGGCAGCTGGGCAGCCTCCTTCCCATAGCACAGCTAGAGAAATTCATTGTCCAGCTGGGCCAGAGAGGCATGAATGGCCTGCCTGGTCCATCCTTGTCCACTGACCTATAGGACAGGATCCCAGGAATCAAGGAGAAGCCAAAGATGATCCCTTGGCCAGAAGGAGCCTGAGAGACCCTCTTGTCTATCCTCCACCAGAGGAGCAAGGCTGCCACAAATCTGTGGCAGAGGGACAGTGGACAGTGAGGCCTGGGGCTCTGAGGCCTAGGACTGCAAGTCCTGTTGATTATAGGAAAGGCCCAAGCAGGGATGACAGGTGGGTTTTCCCTCACATGCTGGCTTTTTACAAGTCCTGCTTGCCCTCACCACTGAGAAGACGAGGATCCTGAGGCTGACCCAGGAAAGTTGGCAGAGTGCCTGCGTGGGCAGCTCATGTGTGCCAAGGGCGAGAGAGGCGGGCCATGAGTCACCAGGGTCTCATGTCTGTGGTTCTGAGGACTTTTGAGGCTGGGCGGTGAGTGTCTGGCGACTCTGTAGGCGACACTGGCCTTCCAGAGGATCACTGCAGTGCACCCACCAGCTGGGCTGTGGGGGTGCTCCTGGGCAGCCAGTGTGGGCCTTTCCTGGCTCCCAACCTGCTAAAGAGCAGAGGCTGAGCTCTGGGGCTCAGGATGGTGGGTGGGCAGACACAGATGGCTTCACGTCACCACTCCATGGTCGTGGAAGGCACTGCCCATGTGTGTGCGGCAAGTAGAGGCTTCTGGTGAAGGCTCCAGCTAACAGCAACCCAGGCTGGAGGATGTCGTGCTCTCCTGGGTCTCGGGTGGACTCCCCTCCATTCCTGTAAGGAGAGGAGAAGTCATGTGACCCCAACTAACACCTGCAGCTGACATGAGGCAGCCTCCCTCCCCTGCCACTGGCACCTTCCAGCGACTCTGCTGGTTAGAGCTGAGCTTGACCTCCCAGGCCTCTCAGTCAAGGCCTTGGTGACCTGGCACAGGCCGATTGTCTGGGAAGTATTCCAGATGGTGGAACAGCATGGGGAAAGACAGAGATGGGGAGAGCCAAAGCCGGGACACATTCACGCAGCTAGGGATACCTAGTCTGGCTCATGAGGAAGCTGCCAGGAGGGCAAAGAGAGCCAGGGAGTGAGTCTGAGCTGGCAGGAAGGGTCAGGAAGGCTGAGGGCCTGACATCAGAATCATGACAAAAAGAGTTCCCCAGAGAGGACTGCACGGGAGAACAATTTAAGGGAGTGGCCTCTTGGGACAGGAGGCTGGTGGACTTGAGTTTTAGGGTGCAAGCCTGCTCCCCAGCCCCCGACCCTGCTGTCTGTACGCACGGATGAGGTCTCCATCGCCGACCTGGAGCCGGGTGCTGTTCCTCCTCTCCAAGTCCTGTAGAACCGACTGCTCGAATGCCAGGGCAGCTACGCGGCTGAAGAATGCCTTCACGTTCTCCCCTGTGGGCCCAAGAGATGGCCCTGACCCCACTGCCTCAGCCCTTACCTGGAGATGAATTTGGGAGCCAGTGGGTGTGGATGCCAGGGAGGCCCACCTGTGGGGCTGCCTTGGGTGGCACAGTGCAAGTGATTGGGGCTGGCCAACCTGGCTTCCCACCTCCGGGGGCTCTGGGGCCCCCAGCCCCGGTAGCTCCCTCAAATCTCTGAGCCTTAGTTTCCCAGCGTCTTCTCTTCCAATTAATAAGCACTGAGCATCTCCTGTGGGCCTGGCACTGGGATGTGTGGAGATCAGAAGGGTGTCTGTTTTCCTGTCACTTCTGAGTACCTGTCCAGTGGGCAGCTGCTGTCAACTCCCACATAGAGCCTTTGTGCATCCTCCTTCAGATATAGAAGCCCAAATGATGGAGAATAAAGAAGCTGAGAAAAAGATAAACAACTACTGGATCACGAGGGAAGAATTTGAGAGATAAATGATCCCATTAGATGAAACAATATTAGAATAATTGGGATCCCAGAAGAAGAAAAAGAGAGAGGGTCAGAAGGTATACTGGAGCAAGTTATAGCAGAAGACATCCCTAATTTGGGGAAGGAAACAGGCATCAAAATCCAGGAAGCACAGAGAAAGCCCCTCAAAATCCATAAAAATAGGTCAACATCCCCTTATCTGATAGTAACACAAGTCTCAGAAACAAAGAGAAAATCCTAAAGGTAGCGCTGGACAAGAGGTCTGTAACCTAGAAAGGTAGAAATATTAGATTGGCAGGAGACCTATTCACAGAGGTAGGCCAGAAAGGCCTGGCCTGATATATTCAAGAAATATATGAAAAATCTGCAGCCAAGGATACTATATCCAGGTAGGCTGTCATTGAAAATAGAAGGAGAGATATATCCTTCATATCCCACACATCCTTTGTGCTGAATATGAATGTCCCAAACCAAAGAGAGGTGAAGAGGGCTTTGGTCCATTAGCTGGATGATTCTCAGCAGAAGCAGATGACCTCCCAGAATTGGTCATGTTACCAGCCCCCTTGATCAGGTCTCTGCCCCAGATAGCCCCAGGGCTATCCCTTCAGATAGGGCTGGAGAAGGCCACCCGTCTGGGCACAGGGCTAGGTTCCAGCACCCGACCTGTGTACTACCCTTGGGCAGCTATACAATCTATACAACTGCACAGGGCAATCTTGCTTGGCCCATAGGGAACGCTCAGTGAATCTTCCGTTACTCAAAGCGGGGAGGGGGTGGGTCCATAGGGCATGGGGATTATTTCAGGAAGGAGCAGAGGGAACTGGGTATGGGTGCTGCCATCCATGATGGGCTGGAGGTTGTGCTTCCCCCTTGCCTCATGGTGCCTACCCTTAATACTCCCATCCTTGCCTCCCCTAGTTCTTGGTCAGATGTCTACTGTGGTCCCTTACCTGGGGTAAGGAACACAAGGCATAATTCCAGGGTCCCCAGAGCTGCTGGGTCCTTCTATGAGCCAGAAATAATTGCATGTTATTTCATTTCACATCCCCCACCGCAACCAACAACTTGTGTTTTTTAAGTGCGTCCTTTGTTTCTCTGCATTTTCTAATTTTTATTCAGTGAATACATATGGCTTTTGTAATTTAAAACATGTTTCGTAGTAAAAAATGAAATGATATGGACAGCATCACCCCATTTCCCAAATAAGGATACTGAGGCGGAGACATTAGGCATCTTGCCAGGGCTGGAGTAAGCAATGGCCCGTGGGTGAGGGCAGCTCAGGGCCTGGGGACTTCGTGTGGCTGGGGGCCCCATGTGGCTGGAGGACAGACTGGTGGGCTATGAATGAAGGTCAGGGGGTCACAAGCCATGTTGCAGTGTTCTCCACGATGACATCAGGCAAGGTATGGGAGACCCCAGTTACTGGGTCTTTCTTTGTGCCAGGAGGTGCCTCTTACCCAGCTACCTTAGGATGGGTGGGCAGGATGGTACAGTGGTTACAGGAGAGGGCTATATTCCAAACCCAGCTCTGCTGCTCCCTGGCTCTGCCTCAAGGAGGAAGGGGGATGTGTCAGAGAACACGGGCATAGGGCCAGGTGTTGCTCTTCCTGCTGGCCATGCTTCTGGTCTCCCCCTAGAGATGAGAAGACTCCTCTCAGGCAGTGGAAGGCCCTGCATGGTCACCAGCATAGCTGGCTGTGACTCAAGCATGCCACAGAGCCGCCGAAGGAAACTGCCAGTGCCCACTGGGGCACCAACCCCGCACCCACTCACCCGTCTTAGCTGACACCGACCAGTACTCCGCCTTCATCTCGTTGGCCAGATGCACAGCCTCCACTTCTGCCTGCTCACATGCAGCCCCTGACTGGGAGAAGCAGCCCTCTTGACCCAGCTTTTCAGGCCCTCCTGTTGGGGGCACTCCCCACTGTGCCTCTGCCCTCTCCAGCTCATCCCTCCCCAGCACATGGGCAGAGGGTATTCCTTCCCCAGGGGTGAGATCCCAGTGATTCCTCTCTGATGAGGTGAGCATGGGTGCCCCTTACTTTCAGCTCTGGGTCTTCCAATTTCCATCTAGGCACATCAGCACCTCCCCCTCCCTCCCCAAGCTTGGGCTGAAAGCGGCTGCATTTTCCCGAGGGCCATGCCAGGCCTCTAGCTCTGGTGTGCTCACCAGAAGGTCCTTCTTTGTTCCCACAAGGAACACGAAGCAGGAGCCCGGCTCATTCTCTCTTAGTGCGTCCTCCAGCCACTGCCTAGAAGGCACAGAAGGGAGACAGGCTGATGGCATCCATCCACCTAGAGAGGTCTGAGGAAGACCAGAGGATGGGGGATGCAGATGTGGGTCTGCTCCAGGGCTGGGAGCACTGAGTCTTGAGTTGCAGGGAGGGCAGAGTGGGTTGACCAGCTGGCTGAGTGGGGCGCTGGTCCTGCTACCAGCTGAGCTCTGGCTGGACTGCAGGTGGGCAGGGACACAAAAGTACCGGTCAGGGGAGGTAAGGACTCTGCCCTGGTTCTGCCCTCACCCTGTGTCACCTTGGGGGAGTCCTGCCCTTTCATCCACTTGAACGATCACCCCAACCTCCCTCACAGGGCTTGGGAGAAATGGGATATGAATGTCCCAAAGAGAGGTAAAGAGGACTTTGGTCCATTAACTGGGTGATCCCCAGCAGAAGCAGATGACCCCCCAGAACTGGTCATGTTACCAGCTCCCATGATCAGGTCTCTGCACCAGATAGCCCCAGGGCTATTCCTTCAGACAGGACTGGATGTATATATAATTTGTAGGACCCAGAGCAAAGTGAAAATGTGAGGCCCCTCAACCAGCAATGATTAAAGCTTTCAAGATGGTGACAGCAGAACTTTAAAGCAAATGCAGGCCCTCCTGAGTCCCAGCTCCTGTGTGACGGGCCTGGCTGTGTACCCTGAGCTGGTCCCGCCTTCAGCAGGTGGGTGCAAATCTTAAGGGATAATACGGTAACTGGACAGTATGTGGTCTTTGGGCAATCAGTTCTGACAAGCAAGTATGGTCCCTTGCACTGCCCACGGGGGGCCCAGCTCATGGGAGATCCCGAACCAAAGGGGACCAAAAAGGCCACAGAGTCTCAGACTTGCCTGGTGTGCTCCAGGGTCTGCACGTCAGTGAGGTCAAAGGCTGTGATGATCACTGGACATAGGGAGAAGCCAAGAACCGGTCAGCAATAGGTGAGACAAACATGGTGTACAAGGAGGGGCTCCCCTCAGGCAGCTCCCTGCTCCCAAAGAGAAACCCAGAGAGGAGCCTGGCTCCCGCAGAACTGCTGGAGTGGTCCTCCCAGGCAATCAGCCCTAATCCCCAGTATGGAGGCTAGGAAGGACACACCCCATGGCTGTCTCTTGGGACCTCCCACCCACCACTCTCTCTGACCCATATCCAGAGGCCCAGCCCCAGAGGACATCCAGGGACGCAAGATGAGCTCATGGGCTTCTGTGTTCAACTCTCCCTTCTGCCACTTACAGCCAAGAGAGCTCAGGTGAGGGCCTTAACTGCTGAGAGCCTCAGTTTCCCCATCTGTGAAATGGTGAGAACAATACCTTAGGCTTTCAGGGGTGCTGTGAAGTTTAAGCAAGAACAGCTATTTTTACAAGCTCGGGTCTAGAGCCTGACATAGGACTTTCGACCAACAGCAGCTATGGTTATGAGGGCAATTAGCAACAACCAGCTTTAGGGGAACAATGGCTGAGGAGCTGGGTGGTTCTCATCTCTGGCTCCACCCAGGTTCTGTGGTGTCCAGGATCCTGCTGGAGTCCTGAGGGGAGTCCCATGTGGCTCAGAAAGGCCGGCTCTCTACTAGGCCTGGGGATGTGAGCAGAGCCAGGCAGAACTTTACCTGCAGCTTGGCTGAAAGCTGCAAGAGGCCCCCTGAGGCAGAGGGGAATGAAGCTAAGGAGGATACTGAGAATAGTGACAGTGGCAGGCCAGGCTGCAGTTCCCAGGGTTGTACCAGGTGCCTAACACCTCATCTTCAAGGGGTGTTGTCCCCGTTAGAAGACAGGCCAGAGCTGGAACTCCAACCCAAGGCCAAGGGACTCACGGTTTATTTCCTGGTTTTGCTTTTTTCCCAAACCTCAAATGGCAATGTTATGATTTCTTTTTACCAGTATCGAGTAGATGTAAATGGGTCTCATAACGTGAGCCTGGTTTTGGATACTGTGAATGGCTCTCATGTCTCCCACTGAAACCCCTGGGGGAGCTGGGTTGGAGTGGGGAGCTTGTCTGCAAGGCCTGTCCAGTACCTGGGCCACCCCTTGGCCCCCCACTGGCAGGTGCAGTCCTTCTGTGGCCCCTCTGCTCCTCCCCTCCAGCCTCGCCTCCTTGCACCTCCTCCAGGAGTCGACTATGCTCTTCTTTTCTGGGGTCTCTGGACATGCACCTCCCCCTCTGAGCATCCTTCTGAGCTGAAACTGGCTGAGACTCCCAGGGAGCATCGACCAGCACAGGGTCCCTGAAGGATGTGACTGTCGAGGCCAACCCCAGGCCCGGCTGGCTCAAAGGCAGTCTCCTCAGCCCCGAGGACTGGCCAGGGATTTTCTTAGTGGTTCCTGGAGGGCAGATTTGGTACCCGTGTAGAGGACCCGGACTTCTTGCTATGAGCCCAGTGGGAGCCTCCTGCTGTACGCGGCTGAGGGCCCCACCATTGCTATCACCCGGATGCTCACCCTGGGCACCCCGGTAGTAGGCAGATGCAATGCACTTGAACTTCTCCTGCCCTGCTGTGTCCCAGCTGTGTGGTGGCAGAGACAGAAAGGGAAAAAGAGAGGGGGCAGATTAAGCAATTGCAGTGGTCTGAGCCAGCAGGCTGGTGGGGCTGTGGGCAGGCAGGCCTGAAGGCTTGTGCCAACTACCAGCCAGAGGTCCCCACCCACAATTCCTCACGATTTCCTTCCTAAGGTGCCCTATGGGGCAATTCCCTGACTGGATTCACCGTGGGGGAGGGCCATGCCCTAGTTCTACTGCCTAGATGAATGGAGGGGTGGCGGTGTCTAACAGGGACCTGGTTTGTATCTCCTGGGTGACTCTGATCAGGTAGCTCTGGCTCTCTGGAGAAAGGGAGCCCTGGTTCTATGGAAAAGAATGCAACAACTGGTTAATGATATCTGCCATTGGCACAGTATAGGACAGGGGACACACATACTGAGATCTACTGGCTCTGCTTTAGAACCAGGCAGGTGGTCACTGTGCAGAGCTGAGTCTGAAAACCCATCCCTTTTTTAAAATTAACAGATCAGAATTAAACTTTCTGCCATAAATGGAAAAGCAGACAAGTCATGAATAAGAGCTCAATAGTCTGCAATTTTTTTGAAGTGATTCAGCATGACGCAGAACTTTTTGGCCCTATTCTGTCATTAATTCATTCATACTGTCTTTTGCTTCTGAAGATCACGCTGAGTGGGAAGCTGGGAGGGTGGCTTGGAGATGGTGCCAACTGGGTAGCTGGCAGTGGAGGGACAATGAGAAGGTAAGCCAGGACAGTGTATCTGTTCTAGTTAGATAAGGCTGGTGGCCACAAGGAGGAGCCCAGCACAGGCCGTTCTCTGCCCGGCTCCACCTTGGCTGTCCCATCAGCTCTGTGTGCCTTGTTCTCTTGGCTTCAGAGCCCCTCGGTCCTGCAGCCCTGCAGCCCTGCATTTTCACGGCCTCTTCTGCTCTGGTCTGGCCCTGACTCTCCCTCGGGCAAGATTCGGTGGTGCCATCTGTGTCTAGGACTGCACTGGAGCTGTTCTCAGAGAAGCAGGCATTATCATGACAGAGTTAAGAGCTGAGGCCATGAGAAGGTGAACTCCATTCTGATGACCATGGATCCCCAGGGTAAGCCCAGGCAGAGCTTAGAGGATTGAGGAATGAAACCAGAGGAGCAGGTGTGACCCCCCAGAGAGAGAGAAAAGAGAAGGGGAGGGATCAGGACAGAGGCAGCAAGCAAGAAGGGTATAGGGGCAGCTAGGAGGAGAGCCTAGGAAAGGGAGGAGGCCACACAGGAGAACCTGGAAGGGCTAGTGACACACAGACAGACCTGCTGTAACTTCCAGGTGCCAGAGGAGATGGACAGCTGGGTCCAGGGCCCTGGTGGGAAAGTGTGAGCCTGGAGGAAAGACTCTGGGTTGTTCTGAGGAAAACAAGAGGGGAGGGGCTGAAGCCAGCAGGCTACCAAGAGGCAAAGACATGGGGTCTGGCAGGGAAGCAAACAGAGGGAGAGAGACAGGGGGAATGGAGTCAGAGCAGAGGGGTGAGGAGGAGGAGGAGGGGTATGTCAAGCCTGGGGAAGGCACGTGGACTAGGTGGTCTCCACCAGGCCTTAGCATGCAGGGACCATTTTGGGCTCCACTTTCCAGATGAGAACAGATGCTCAGAGGTCTGAAGTGACTTGCCAGAAGCGACCCTGCTGGCCTGATGAATGGGATCACTGAGGGCCAGGCAGGCCAGGGGCAGAGACCTGAAGCCAAAACGTGAGCGGCAGGTATCGGGGAGGACAAAGGTGGATGGGCACATCAGGCTGTGAGGACTTCCCCAGGTCTGATGACCAACGTGAGACACCCATGGGGGTGAGGGAGTATACAGGGCTTTGAGGAACTGGAAAAGCCCAGGGTCATATACCCATCCCTGTTTGTCCAGACAGGTCCTCACTGAACACCACAGGGCACAGTCCAGAAGGAGCTCACTGCGGCTTTCCCCATGGGTCTCCCTCCGCAGAGCCCACCCATGAGCCACACAGGAAATGGTGTGACATGAGGGCAACTTACATCTGCAGGCTGTAGGGGATGCCAGCGATCTCAAAGCGTTCAATTTCAAAGTCTACCCCGATGGTGGCCTTGTAGTCACGGTCAAAGACATTCTTACAAAACCTGTGGGAGTCGAGGAAGTCATCAGAGAGGCTATGTGTAGAAGCTTTGCTCATGACAGTGCAAGTCGGCAGGCAACAAAAAGGCCACCCATAGGGAATATAAGGAGATGATGATGGTCCACGAAGATACAGAGAAGACAGACAGAGCTGTCATTGAGAACTGTGTTGGGGAAGAGGGGCTGCGGCAGCCTGGAAGGCAAAGGTCAGGGCCAGTGAAGTCTGAGCCCATGGTCCTGGGGGATGGTGTCATGAATGCCAGGGTCCTAGGACGCTGCACCCCTCCGCGCGACCTGCCGCTCCCTGATGCCTTGTATCCCCTCTGAGCTGTGGTTTCCAGAAGCCACACAGTTTTAACTATGACAATGTTAACGGGGCCTCCCCGGGGAAAGGCGTGACAACCAATGCCAAGAGGTGTGGCCAGAGGGCGCACCTGTGGATGAGGCTGGTCTTGCCCACGTAGAGATCGCCAACGACAACCACCTTGGAGAGTCGCAGCCTGTGAGGGATATGGTTGTGTTGCTTACAAGCATGGCCACAGAGCATCTTCACACGTACAGGCCATTCCTTCCCTGAGCTCCCCACTCATGAGCCACGTCTCAATCCATGACAGGGTACGGGGCACTCTGGGATGTCTCTCTCCATCCCTGGCACTCAAGGGGAGGGCAGGAGGGCCTGCATTTGTTCTTGGGACTCTGCTCTCCCTGGGGCTATATACTCTTGACCCCAATGGGCCCAAGCCCTGTTGTGAAGGTCAGAACTGGGCGCGAGGGGAGCCTGAGTCTTGTTCTGATGGAGAAGACGGAGAAGTCCCAGGTGCAGCTGTGTCCAAGCTGGGGGCATGCGCAGTAAGGAACCTGGAGCATACCAAGGGTGCAGACACCTTTGTGTCTGCCAAGGGGATACAGCCACGGGGACAGAGCACCCGCACCCTCCGACACATGCCTGGGGCTGCACGGGCTCCTGCTTTTTGCAAGCAGGATACCTCTGTCACCTATTGCCTTGGAAGTGTCTGCAAGGGCCACGCAGCCCCCACGAGGTGAGCAGTGGACAGGACTCAGGCCAGGACTCAGCTCTGGGCTACGGCTTGAGGTAAACTGGCTGTGAGGTTCTTGGGCTCTCCAGGGACCTTGCTCACTGAGAGTAGCCACCACCCCAATCCCACCCTGTGTGTATCCTGCACTCCCTGTGGCACCATGCCTGGGACTGTGGGTGGAAGTTTCGGCAGCTCATGCCAAAGGAGCTCAATGGGCAAACCTCTGAAAAGGTACTTCCTCTGCCTGCAGACAGCAAGAAGGCACCTGTGTCACCTGGTGACCTGGTACAGCTCCCCTGGCCATGTGTGGGGGCACGGAGGTTGTATCTTCTCTGCTCCCAGGGGGCCTCTGGTCCTGGAGCAGGGTGGACCTGACTCCACCTGCCAAAGTTTTATGGGGGCACCCACTGTGCCTCAGTTTCCCATCTCCCAGAGCCATTGTGAAGGGTCAGAGAGGTAATCTGGGTGAATTACCTTGTACAGAACCAGCCCTCCCTAACTGGGAGCCTGTGTTCTCATTCCGTGACCATGGCTGGGATGGCCATTTTGACCTGAGCCTGGCCTCACTCTGCACCCCCTGGGGAACCTCCGAGCCGGGCTTCCACCGAAAGCTCACCACACCTGTGTGACAGCTGGGAGTTCCTCAGGAAGAGAGGCAAAGCAGGCCCCGGTACATGCGTGTTAAGTGAAGGAGTAACTGAGGTGCCAGGGTGGCTCAGTTGGCTAAGCATCTGCCTTCGGCTCAGGTCATGATCCCAGGGTCCAGGGATCGAGCCCTGTGTCGGGCTCCTTGTTCAGTGGGAAGCCTGCTTCTTCTCCCTCTCCCTCTGCCTGCTACTCTGTCTGCTTGTGCTCTCTCTGTCAAATAAATAAAATCTTTAAAAATTTTCAAGAGAGAGAGAGAGGAGTAACTGCTGCGAGGTCCCTGTGCTGGCAGGGCTAGGTGGCGCCAGGTGCTACTGAGGTGGGATCAGAACAGACACAACCCTTGCCCTCACAGGCTGGGTCTAGTGGGGAATCCAGAGAGGCAAACTCATAATTCTGTGAGATAAGTGTCTGGGACCCAGGGGGGCACCCTGGCCAACCCAGGCTGGGGCATGGGGGTAGCACGGGACTCCCCTTAATGCTCTGTTAGAGAGGGACTGACCTTCCCCATGCTCCTGCTTTATTTCTGGTGATGAATGCAGGTGGGGAAATGTGGGTGTGGACAGGGTGTCTGGAGAGTAGCGTACACGGGAAAGGCTGGTGAGCGGAAGGGTAGGAAAGACATTCCAGACAAAGGAAGCACACATGTGCCGAGCCCTTGGGCTGAAAATCAGCCCCGTGACTTACTGAGAAAAGGGAAAGCTCTTCTCTATGGCAGATGTTCTCTATGGCAGCAAAGCCAGACAAAAACGCCGATCGGCTCCAGGCCCGTACTGGACTGTATGGGTGTGGTCTGGGTAAGTGTTTCACTTGTTCTTCATACATTCATCCATGCATTCACTCCTTGCCGCTGCCTCCCCCTGCCACATTCTGTGTCCCCTGGGTCATGGGGTCACTCACCCCACGGTCCCTGT
This sequence comes from Lontra canadensis, assembly GCF_010015895.1. Taxonomy (NCBI): domain Eukaryota; kingdom Metazoa; phylum Chordata; class Mammalia; order Carnivora; family Mustelidae; genus Lontra; species Lontra canadensis. The sequence goes on from NW_022631051.1 coordinate 12,919,871, forward strand.
GTTCCTGCGCTGGCAGGTGGCGCTGACCTGTCCATGGAAGTGCTCCTTGAGCTGCAGGCAGGCATCAGGCGTGTACCACTGGAAGGGACAGACAGATGGGCATTTCATCCTGCGAGGCTGCAACTGCATCACCAAGCGGGGCAGTGAGGTGGTGACTTGCCTCCCAGCATTCCCTCCCTCCTGAAACTTGAAACTCCGGTTCGTTAGTTTTCCCTGACCCCCCCTGTCACATCCAACCTTTGTGCCCTCAGTGGCCCTGACTCCAAGCTCCTATGAGTCCTGAGGACCAGCAGCAGGGGCCGTGCCAGACCAAAGGCCCCAGGTGGCAACTCAGAGAGCGGGGTCTCGCCAGCAGCAGCTGCGTCCTTGCTGTGGGCATGTGGCAGGTCTCTGTCCTCTCTGGACCTCTTTAGGTGAGAAGAGGGGTGGGCTGTACGGGCCCTTTTAACTCCAAGATCCTTCCATGCCTCCGGTGGATCGTGGATGCCATTTTTGCTTTAAAAATGTGTTGTCTGTGTGTATGGAAAATGTCTTGGAGGGCTCTTTGGGGTCTTCCACAGTTCTTGGAAAGCAGGTCTGGGTTATGGTTGAAGAACATGACCGTAGGCTCAGGAAGACCTGTGTCTCCCCTTAGCTGCTGTGTGATCCCAGGCAGCTATCTAATGTCTCTGAACTTTAATTTCCCCATCTGTAAGCCGGGGGCATAAAATGAAATGACGCTTGTAAAGCCATTAGTGCAGACCCAGCCTGGCATATACTAAGCACTCAACAAATGTTCGTGGCTATTAAGATGTTACAACATATGTTGAACACACATTTGTTTTGTAATCGGAAAAGATGATATTAAGGAAACTGAAGGCGACTGCTGTGTTTTGCCCTCAGATTGGTGGAGGCTGGGGGTGGAGTGTGGTAAGGATGTGGGGAAAAGGGCATTGTTAGAAGCTGTTGGTGTGCTCTGCTGTGATATGGCAGTGGTCCCCCGGGGCCACCTGTTCTGTCCTTTGGGGCACTGCTTGAACCCATGGCTCCCCTGTGACAAGGACTCCACCCCCACCCCAAGCCGTAGTGTTTCTTCTGAGTTTCCAGGCACTGAGATGGGCTCTTTCCTGTCCCATCTGCCCCATCAGGCATATGTCCCCCAGGCACGGTGGAGGCAGCAAAGACTAGAAGAAGGAGCTTTACAAAAGGGCAAGTCACAACACCTCAGTGAGCCCATTTCCTCATCTGCAAAATGAGGACACTCATAACAGCAGCTCTTCATGTGGTCGTTGGAAGATCAAATGGGTAATGCAGGTGAAGAGCTTAGCTTCGCAGCCCACATTCGTGTATAACAGTGTCAGCTACCTCATGAGGAAGCAGGCTGCTTTCTCCTGTTAACTTTCATGTCAGCTTCAAACTGGGGATAGCCTGGTCATGGTGGTGGTCATTGGAGGAATCCCACCATTTTGGGTGCACTGAAGAAATGTAGTAGGGAAGACTGGGCAGAAAGTGGGAGCTGATTTTAGAAACAGGGAAACTGAGGCACAGAGTAAGAGAAGGGACTTGCCCCACCTGACCATGCATTTCTCAGGTCTGAAGTGTGTGGCCCTGGGATAGAGGATGAACTGCCACACACAGGATGGGGGAGAATCTCACTCTGGGTGAAAGCACGATGGATGCCCCAGGCTGCCTCTCAGGGTAGGGGAACATTGGAGCCCTGGAGTCAGACCCAGGTCAAGTCCTGGCTCTGCAGCACCCAGCTGTTGACTCCAGGCAGCCCTCCTTACCTCTCTGAGCCTTGCTGATCTGTTCCGGAAATGGAGTCCTCTGTCCCATGAGACTTGAACTCTTTTATGCCGATCACACTTCCCTTCCTTTCAGCTCACTAAACATTAGGATCCATCATCCCTAGTGACCACAGTCAAGCTCTCTAGGGAAGCAATTTGTTTGGTCCTCTGTGGAGATGGAAAATTCTGGGGGAGCTGTCCCCAGGTCCGAGGCACCACTGCTTTCTCTGTGGTGTGTAGAGGCAGAAAAGGTGAGAAGGTATGACTGCAGACCCAGATTACCCAAAGTCTGCAGTCACCTCCTTCCTCCTTACCAGCCTGGGCACAGAATTCACAAGACAGAGAGGTCATTCCATGGAGAGGATTTTTCCCTCTATACCTGTCCCAAGTCACATGGAGGCAACCACTAATGGAAGGATCTTCTGTGTCCTTCCAGAGATATTTTTGGCAAGTATAAACAAACACATACATTTGTTTTCTCCCCTCTCCTTTTTCCACCCATGGGAGTACGCTAGGCACACTGCTCCTTTCCTCGCGTTTTTACTTAATTGACTGGCCTTCACTGCACATCCACTCCTGAAGGGAAGCTTCTGTCTCTTGTGGCAGAAGTAGCATTTTGCTGTTGAAGCAGCCCCCCCAGAGGACATTTACATTGTATCTGACCTGCTTTATGAACTGCTCCAAGGCCTGGCCTTGAATGACTGGATCAGAAGGCAGGGGCATTGCAATGGTGGGAAATATTGTCCCACGCCCCATCTAGGGGTTGGACCAATTTGCATTGCCTGATGCAATTAATACTAGATTTTAATACACATGGAAGAGCCCTGTTTTCAGCAGGAACCGGAGGTGGAATGGTAAGGAGAGAGGAGGCTGGATTTGGTGTCAGGAAACTAGAGTGCTATTTTGATAATAGTAATAATAAGGAAAAAACAGCAGTGAGCACGACTCAGGTAAGGGATTTCCCATTTACCAACAGCTAGGAACCCAATGTGTTTTTATCCTTATGTACCAGCAGGTCTGAGAGGTTGAGTAACTTGCCCACAGTCACACAGCTTAAAGACAGAGTCAGAATTCACACCCAGGACTGTCTGACTGCAAAGTTTGTGCCTTTAATCTCTGTGCAACATTGTCTCCTGCTGTCACCCTTAACTTGCTGGTCCACCTTGGGCAAGTCAGGGCCAAGTGTCCCTGTTTCTAAAGAAGTCTAGTAAGTTCCCAGGGTCTGTTAGAGAGGGACCGACCTCCCCCATGCTCCTGCTTTGTTTCCAGTGATGAATGCAGGTGGGGAAATGTGGGTGTGGACAAGGTGTCTGGAGAGTAGCGTACATGGAAAAGGCTGGCTAATGACCCTCTCTACCTTAGGGAAGCTGGTGATGATGCGGTCCCTGCTCACGGGCGGCCCCAAAGGCGTCAGCGAGGACCTCATCCTTGCAGAGTATCCTGTGGACCAACCAGGGGACAGAGAGTTAGGGAGCTGCACAAATCCCTGGGGACTCAGTAGCTATAAACACTGATCCACACCTCTTTCTCTGTCAGGGAAACTGGCCAGAGGCCATATTTTTCCATCTGCAGGCAGTTTAGCTGGTGTGGGCATGGAGAGGACCCAGCTTTCCCCGCCCTGCCTAGAAGTCAGGGAGACCTGGGTCTCCTCCTGCCAGCTGTTTAACCAGGAGTGGTCCCTCTCCGACCTTACCACAAATGCCAAGCTGTGCATCATCACAGCCCAGGGGGAGGAATCGGAACTGGAGTGGTCCCCTGCTCTTCCTCTTCGAGGTCTGAAGGCTCTGGGTGGGTGAGGGGCCTTAGGTTTCAGCCATCAGGCATTTCCCCCTGTCGCTTTACCGCACCCAACGCCTGGCCCCTTAACCCCTATTGTGCAGCCCTGAGTCTCCTGTCCTCCTCCTCTTCCCACTAGGTTGGACTTGGTCAAGTCCTTAACCAGGCGTACCGTCCTCCCGGACCTGACCCCGTCCTCCTTCAGGACCAACACAGGCCTGACCCAGGGCAGGCGCTCAGGAAATGAGGAGGCCCCAGGGCTGCAGGCCGTGACGCCCACCCAAGCCGGACCTCCGGGACGGGGTCGCAGCGGTGCGGACTAAGGTGGGACAGAGTGGGAGGCGGACTCACCCGCGGAGGTGGCAAAGGCTCTGGAAGCTGAGCGGTCTGGTGGGGCCTGTGGCTGTGATCACCATAGCAACTAGCGCCCCGCGGGACCTGCCGACATCTGACGAATCCCGGGCGTCGGGGACGGGATCTGGGCGGGGCTCGCAGCGGAAAGAGTCCCACACGTAGTTCGGAAGGGCGGTCACCGTAGCAACCGGAGCCTCTTGGGGGAGCAGCAGGGGCTTCCAAGACACTGCGCCACCGCCGGCGATCACCATGGTAACGAAGGCGGGATCCGGCAGGCGGGCGGTGGGCGGGGGCAGGGCGGCCAGGAGGCGGGGCCAGGACCCCAGGAGCGGGGGCGGGGTGGAGAGACTCTCGCACCCAGCTTCCATTAGAAAGGAGGTAGTTTAATCGAACGGGTAGGGATTACGTGAGGTGTTTAAATATTTATTTTCATAATATTAAGTACGATTTTTTCTGGTTACCTAAATAGTTCGTGTTTTTCTTTATATATTGGTATGGAGGGATATCCAAGATCCCTTGACTTCTTTTTCTTACATCCCGTATCTGATTTATCAGAAAATTCAGTAGTTTCTATCCTGAAAATTTGTCCAGTATCCTCTTACCGCCCGCCCCTTCCACTGGTATTGCCCTTGTCCAAACCATCATCTTCTCTCCCTCCAACTGGTCGCCTTGCCTTTACCCTTGCCGTTAAACCTATTCCCAGTTCAGCGCCCCAGGGCTCCTCCTGTTAAAACAGATCAGATCACCGGCAATCTTTGGCTCCAAACCGTCCAATGCCTCCTCATCTCTTTCAGATTAATAAAATCCTTACAATGGCCCAAGAGGTTTCATGTAATTTGCTCTGGCCTTATTTCCTCTTATCTTCCACCGCTTACTCCCCATCCCCACATCCCACACAGGCTCCGCTGGCCTCCTTGTTCCTGCAACACACCAGGCACCGGGGTGTTTGCACTGGCTGTTCTCTAAGCCTGGAATGTTTTTCCCCCAGATCTTCACATTGCTCTCCTCCTTCCCCTTCACATCTGCACAGATAACACCACTAGATAAGGCCTCCCCAAAGCAGCCCATTTACAATAGTAACATCCTCCCAACCCCTTATTCCGCTCTGTTTCTCCCAGGCACCTACTATTTTCTAACATACTGTAAAACTTGTTGTTTATGTTGGTTGTCTATCTCCCCCCACTGGCTGCAGCAAGAGCAGGGGTGTTTGTGTTTATTTCATCCATGTAACACACGGGTTAAACAGTGCCTGGGCATAGCAGACATTGAGTGAATGTTAAGGGAGTGAATGAATATTAAGTGTTTAAAAAGAAGGTAGAGAACACTGAAGTATGCTGCTACAATAAAAAGTAAATGAATCATATTTACTTGCATAAGTTTAGCTTAGCTCTGTAAAGATACCAGTGGTGGTTGTTACAGGTCAGGACAACCTGTTGGCTGGGGACTGAGGAGGGATGGAGACATTTTACTTTCATACTTTCTAGATTTTCCTCTATGGGCATATATTGCTTATTCAATAAATAACTCAAATGAAAATAAACAATTTGGAAAACAGATGATAAATAACATCTCCCTATCTCTGGCCTTGCCAGATCAGCCTTGATGTATTTTGGCGTGCTTTCCTCCTTCAAGTCTCTCCCACAGACACCTCCTCTTCTCAGCAATCATGGCATAAGAACTTTTGCTGCACCATTGGCCTTTGATTGGAGCCCAGTCCCCTGCAGTGGCCTACTGTTCATTAACCTTAATCTGCATAGTTCTGAAACTAATGATGCCTGAATATCATATGTCTGGCTTCTAGAGCTCATTTTATAAAATTAATTTCTGTAATTAATGGCTGTTTAAAAGCTGACCTGTTGCTGAGCTCCTATAAGCTAGTTTCTGTTTGAAGAGTGAGGCGTGTGGGCTAGATGGCCTCTAGAGGCACTTGTAAGACTGTGTAATCATAAAATGAGAGAGTAGTTAGCTTTGGAGAGGAAGATGGACTATAGGATAGGGGAAGAGGATGCAGGCATTCAGAATGTTCTTGGTGGTGAATTCACACATAGTTATTATATTTTTATGTTTCATAATTAACATATATACCTATATAATGTTATGTGTATCATTAAAAGTTAACAAAAAGAGATTGAAAAATAATAAAACTGAAGGGTAATTAAAAAAAAAAGGGGGGGGCGCCTGGGTGGCTCAGTGGGTTAAAGCCTCTGCCTTCGGTTCAGGTCATGATCCCAGATTCCTGGGATCGAGCCCTGCATCGGGCTCTCTGCTCAGCAGGGAGCCTGCTTCTCTGCCTGCCTCTCTGCCTACCTGTGATCTCTGTCTGTCAAATAAATAAATAAAACCTTAAAAAAAAAAAAAAAGGACTCTAACCAGATTCTGAGAGGCCCAGGGTTCCCAGCTTTGAGTATCTACTCGAATCGGCTCCCTAATTTCACAGACAAGGCACTTAAGGCTCACAAAATCAAAAGAATTTGCCTAGTGAGTTAGAACTAGAATTCGAAACCAGATTTCCTGACTCCTACTCCAGCACTCTCCACACCATCTTCCTAAAAAAGCTAGGAGGCTCTGGGTTAGAGATCCTTTATAACTAGGTCCTTTAAAGAACCACAGTAGGGGGCAGATCTCCCCATCACAGTGTGGGATCCTGGGCACACAGATCAGAGTAGTGATCTTCATTCCAAAGCTAATTGTGCTGGAGGCTAATACCTGGTGCCTTTGTTAGTTAAGTTTCAGTGCTAAGGCTGCAGGCTTAGGGGATGGACTTATGTGAGTTGCTCTACCTCTTCCTGTGCCTCAGTTTACTCAGCTATAAAATGGATGTGACTATCAACTTCAAGGTTCTTTGTGAAGATCACACAAGTTGGTGAAAGTGCTTTGTACATTATAAATCTTGATTCAAGTCCATTAACCATTCGTTTATGCTACATTGACTGAAACTTCTAGTATATTCCCGGCACTGGAAAAGCAAGTAAACAGGACTGACAAGGCCTCTCCATCCTCCGGGAAGTTGGAGTGTGCTGGGGGAAACAGAAATAGAGAATTAGAGGAGGAAGTGTGCCTGTGGGATAATTAAATTATGGGGTTATTTACTACTTTGGAGTTGGGGAGAGAACAGGATTCATGGAGGAAGTGTACACTGAGCTGTGTCTTGAAGGGCAAAGAAGTGGTTAGTGTTACAAGCATCTCAGCCGGAAGGAAAGAGTTGACCATTTGGGAAATTAAAAGAATCCAGCATGGCTGAACGAGGCCATGACCCAGGGCCTTGAGTAGCAGGCTAGGAGTTTGGACTCTGTCCTGAGACCAGGTGAAAGTTTTATGCAGGTGATGGCTGGGTCTGGCTTGCTTTCAAGAGCAATTGCTCCAGCCAGCAGTGTGTTTGCTCCACTGCGGGGCTGATCTTTGTCATTAGCAGGTAATCAGATTGCAGATCAAGGAGCATGAGCCAGGGCTAGACAGTTCAGGGATCAGACCAGGGTAATTTAGGGGAAGCTACTGAACCTTTCTGAAGTTTGTCGGTAAACTGGATGTTATCACTTCCCGAGTTTACTCTGAGGATTAAAGTCATGCAGGGTTCAATTCAGAGTACAGTCACTTCGCTTCCCTTCTGTACCATGAACAAAGCTGAGCCGCCTTTGTTCTTCACCGTAACCCTGTAAAGCATCATTGTCCGCACTTTACAGCTGGTCCCGGCCCCGGGGCCCTTCGCGCCTGCGCGATGGGCGCTGCGGACGCCGTGGGGGTAGCCTGGCAACCGGTCGCCGGGCAACGGGCGAGCGCTTCCGGGACCGCGGGCTGAGGCAGGTGAGCCAGCGGCCGCCAGAGGGAACAGGATTGGGGGGGGTCCCCAGATTCTCCCCTCCCTGTTCACACCGGGCTCTCGTCCTCTTACCTCCCTAACCCATGCTCCTTAAAAGAGGGCAGGACCGTGTCCCCAGCACCCACTACTCCTAGCTCGGAGAGCCCAGAAAAGTCCACATCCCTCCTAGCCAGGGCCCCTCTCCTCTTGCCCCAGGCGGTCACTTGGTGCCCAGAATCAGAGTCAGGCTCACCTCCTTTACCAAGCTGAGCATTCCTACAGGGCTGGGACTATCACTGGGACTAATTGCAGGAACCACCATCACCCTAACAGTAGCCACAGAGGAGATATTCAGAGACTGCTGTGCCAGGCTCCTGGGTAGCAGCAGTTCCTATAACCACTCTGGCAGGGAAGGAAGGAGGTGCTCTTATCACTTCCCTTTTGCAGCAGTAGAAAGACACAGATAGAAGAAGTAACTTGTCAAGGGCCACCCATGGCCTAGGTCTGGACCCCGTTCTTAATTACAGTTGACCCTCGAACAACATAGGGGTCAGGAGTGCCAACACTACCCTTCCCCCACAATCTAAAATCCACTTATAACTTTTGACTCCCTCCTTAACTATTACTAAGACCATTGTTGACCAGAAGCCTTACCAATAACATAAACTGTTGATGACCATGTATGTTATATTTATTGTATACTATACTATATTCTCACAATAAAGGAAGCTAGATTTTTAAAAATGTTATTAAGAGAGGTATCAGGGAGAGAACACATTCAATAGTATGTAAAAAATATGTGCAAAGTGTAGTGTGTAAAAAAGGTACCATTTTATAAAAAATCCATGTGTAAGTGGACCCGTGCATTTCACACCCGTGTTGTTCAAGGGTCAGTTATACTGAGCCACACCACCTACAGTCGCTCCAAGTGTGTATGTGTGTAATAAAATTATATCACACTTTAAGCTTAATTCCTTTTTCTGTGGATGTGTCAGAAGAATCTGAATGCTATCCTATACGGTGGCTATCTGAGCATAATAAGAAATACTTAAAAAGAAAAAAAGGAGAAGCAGCATCTGAATATGGGTCCCTGATGGATGAATGAACTAGACCTGGATTTGAACATTGGCTCCTGGTCTTATCAGTTCCATAACCTGAAGCCATCTCTTACCCTCAGCTACTTCCTTTGTAAGACTGGGATAACACAAATCCTGGAGTAGTTGACTTAGATACTAGGTGTTGCTGGCGTAAGATAAGCACCATCTGTGGTGACCTTATTCGTGTTTGCTGGTTTGGTTCGTTTTGTCTTTTTGGTGCTTTTGGCCCAAGGACCAGCCTGTAAAGCATTGGTGGTCCCTCTTTCATTAAGCATGGGAGAGCTCTGGAGTTTGCAATTTGGGCTGCTATTTACCTTTATTGTGACCTTGAGCAGATTCCTTCATTGCTCTCAGCCTCAGTTTGCTAAACCATAAAATGAAAGTAAAGGGGGTGCCTGGGTGGCTCAGTTGGTTGTTTGTCTGCCTTCGGCTCAGGTCATGATCTCAGGGTCCTGGGATCAAGCCCCGCATCGGGCTCCCTGCTCAGCGGGGAGTCTGCTTTTCCCTCTCCTCCTGCTCTCTCTCGCTCTCTCTCCCTCAAATAAATAAATACAATCTTTAAAAAAAAAAAAAAAAGAAAGAACGTAAAGATACCCATCTGACTGCCCTTACAGTTTCAAGGATCAAATGAGAAGTAGCTTCTAAATCCCAGTGGTAATAATGACACCTTTTTGATTTCTCTTAATCAGTGGTTCTGCAGTGCTTTTATTTTGAGAGCTAGAGAGCTGCCCTCTGCAGGCGTGGAAGGATGGCCCATGCCCGGATCTCCATGTACCTGCCCCCTGACATCAACCCTGCCCAGGCCTCCATTGCCTATGGCTGTTGGGCCTTGCCCAAGCTCAACGAAGAGCTGCAGTCGGAGGACCTGCTGACGAGGCAGAAAGCCCTCATGGCTCTTTGTGACCTCATGCACGACCCTGAGCATGTCTACGTGGCCATCGACATAGGTGAGTATGTCACAGCCCAGGTGACCATGACTGGGGTCTGGATGGACAGACACAGTGGCCAGAAGTGGGAGGGGCTGAGGTGACCTGGCCCCTTCACCGTGTCCCTCTGGGTTTGTCAGTCCATCCTTGCTCAGACACACCAGCATCCCACCGAGAGCCACAAGTCTGTCCCCTCTGCTACAGCTCAACCAGGTGGCCACAGATCCACCAAACAGTGCTGTTTATCATCCATGAGACTGTCACAAAAGATAGGCTCGCACCTTACTAAAACCACACATGTATCTGGGAACTATGTCCCTTGTGTCCCACTCTGCTAATTATCAAAATAAGGCTTGAGGTGATTTTCATGACATGGTCACACGTTTCCCAGATGAGGCACATGATGGATGAACTGCAGCTTCTCCTTCCAGCCTTAGTACTGAAGGGTCAGTTGATTCCAGATTTGGCTGTGGTTCCTGGAACCAGGGCCTAGGACAGTGGGTAGAACTTCAGTACTAAGAGTCGCTGTGTAATAAGCCTGACTCTGGGCCAGCACCACCGACACTATTCCCCCAGCCCCCAAAGCAGCAGTAGTCTCTTGTTGCCCAACATTGGCTCACTTGTTGACTTCCAGGTGAGTTGATTTCTGAGACTGGTAAATGTTCAAAGATTTTTGTGCCTTGTAGGCTGCCTGGAGAGTCTGAAAGCTTTGCTGAAGGATAGCAATGACATGGTGCGGATAAAGACCACCGAGGTGCTCCATATCATGGCGACCCATAACGTGGGCAGGTGGGCAGCTGTCTCTGGAAACCCATGTCATGCTTGGGAGCCACACCCCTCCCCTGGGTGGCAGGCCCTTGGATGACCCTGAATCTCTGAATTTTTGTCTGTCAGTCTGTGTGTGTGTTGAGGGGAGGGTGGAGGTGCTTTCCCATATCCGTTCAGTTCACACTCTTGACTTGGGATGACTAGTTTTACTTGGTGCTGCAAACAGCGCGGATAATCACAAACAGCCCTGGAGCCCTGCCCAGGTGCTGCTGCCCTGGGTGCATGCACCCAGAAAGAAGGAATCAAGGGCAGGGTGCTCACTGTCTTCTGGCTGCTTTGATGTAAACAACAGATGTCCCTTTGCAGAAGGTAGAGATCTTTCAGGGGTGTCAGGGCATCTCACGAAATGTAAGGTTGCTCAGTCCCGCCTCTTCCCCAGCTCTCGGTACCTCATTGTCCTCGTCTGCACCTGCTCGTGGGTGCAGGGGGTTAAATGTGTTGCTGTGCTTACCTGAGACAGACCCAGGACAAGTGCTTTAATACTTAGGAGCATCGAGGCCTGAAGAGCCTCTCCTTCCTGCTGCTCTTTTCTCTCTTTGACCTGATGAGGACATTAAATGGTTAGCCCACAAGGGCTGACGGACACTGTGGGGAAAGGTACCTGGAGCTTGGGCAGGTACAAGGAACTTGTGAGCCTAGTGGGGGTGCCTGTCAGTTTGTTTCGTGGCAGTAGGAGGTTGGGGGGGTGCGGATTCCTGGACATGGCCACGGTGGGGTGACACGCAGTGAAGCAAATATCACTGACCAAGGACCTGCTCTGGCCTGGCCTGCATTGTCCTTCAGCGTCTGCCATCCCTCCCACTGCGACCTCTAGGTGTGAGGAGGAGAACCAAGATACCAGGGTCCAGGGTTCCCAAACTGTGGCTTGCTCCACCATAGCACAGTAGATGAAGAATGCAAAGGGCCCAAAGTAACAGAGGCTGATTTCTGGAGTTTGCCTGAGTTCTATGGTGAGCCTATAACTTAAAGCCAGTAGCTTGTGGATCCTGGCAAGCTCTAAGTAACTGGTCATGTGGAAACTTTTGTACCTCTTGTACCCATACAGGCAGCAATAGGAAGAGAGGATGGGGGCAGTAGCCTGGGGCTTGATGTCTTGTCACCTTGAGGAGTCTGTCGGTATAACAGCCCAAAAATGGAAGAGCCTTCCAGGAGGCCTAGCTGCCCTGGCCTACCTCTAGCTCACTTGCGGGTGAGGGAGGCAGATGCCCTCAAGGCAAACACTCCAGCCTTACAAAGCAGGAGTGACAGGGAGTGGGTGACCAGAACTGGCTGAAGAGGCCCTCTCATGATGGGCAGTCAGGGAAGTCCCCTGCAACCTGGGTGCCCCGCTAGGATTTTCTTGTCCCAGAATGACTCAGAACTCACTGTAGGTTAAATCCTGGCCGACAATGGCATGAGCATGATTGGTTGGGCACTTCCTGTGTTAGGTCCTGGGCAAGGGCATCACACTGAGTTCTCACTGAGCTCAGCCCTGAGAGATATGAGCTCAGAAGCCCTCACACCACATGTGCTTGGCCCCAGCAGTGAGTCAGTTATTAAAAAAAAAAAAATTTCATAAAGCCAGCAATTGAAGAAATTGTACATTCCCTTTAAACTGTTCATTTTAACCCCAGACACAAATAATTCGGCATTCACCAATCCTGGTGTGCCACCCAGACCTCTTCTTGGGTGTGGACCCACTGGTTGATGTTTCCCATCATCTTTTTTTTGCTTAAACCACACCTATAATATCATCTAATTTGCAGCTTGAGTTTCTCTCCAATAGAGCAGAGAACTCAAAAGACATTAATGGAGTAATCTGCATGTAAAAGCCTTCTAGAATTTATAGTCATCTCACTTTTTTTTGAGACTCACTTTTGAGTCTTCCCAAAGCAATCAACTTTGTTTTCATAAGGAAATTAAAAAAAAAAAACAAAAACCAACAAACCTCTTCTCACATCTAATTGGCTTATCTAATAGTTAATTAACTTATATAATTATCACAAGCAGCGTAACAGGCATACCCAGGCTTGGAGGCAAGCCCCTGGCTATTGGCAAGCCCCCCATTCAGCTCGGGAGAGAGGCAGGGGCTTCGAGGGACAGGGTTTGCAGAGCCTGGAGCATCGGTGGGTGTGTGCCCTGGTGGGTGGGTCCCTGAAGTTCAGGGTAGGCCAGTTGTGGGATTCTGCTGCCTCATCCCCATTTTACAGATAACAGGACTGACACTCACAAGAGTGAAATGAAGGATCCAGGGGCACGCAGAGCAATTGGAGTCCTAGCTAAGGAAGGCGCAGAGCTGTGTGATTCCAATGTGTGGTTTCTTCAATTGGCACACAAGCCACACTGTTCTCATGGCCTCTAGGGATGGTGTAATGGCTTGCCCACCTCTGGCCTTTCTCTTTTCCCTGGAAGCCAGAGGAACGTGGTCCATGCCTATTGCGGGTGGGCAACTTCTTCCTTGGTCTTACTGGATCCTCTCTGGGCATGGTCTTAACTGTGTCTAAATCTGAATTCTTTTCCCCAGAGAGGGCTTTTTAGAGCACGATGTCCTCCTTGCCTTGTCCTACCTGCTGAACGACCCTCAGGTAGCCTGCCGAGAGAATCTGCACCTGGCTTTGAAGCACGTGGCCCAGCTGCCCTCAGGTAGGCTCTTTGTGGGCACTCAGGTGGCCCCTCGGTCTCCACTCTGGGTCACTCATGCGCCATGCTGCAGGTCACAGTCTAGAGCACGTTTAAAAAAAAAAAGTCATGCTTTTACTAAGGTACAACGTACATATCAAAAAGGCACAAATTGTACATGAACGTTTTATTAAGTTGTACTAAGTGAACATGCCATGGAATCACCACACAGACTGAGAAATTTCTAGAGCATCGCCACCACTCTAAAAACTTCCCACATGCCCCAGACCAGTTACTACTCCTCACCCAAAGGGAAACAGTATCTCCTGTACATGAGATTGTAGGTTGTTTTATGCCTTTTCTTAAATTTTACCTAAGTGGAAACATCCATCCTGTAATATCTGGTTTCTAGCTTTCTTTGTGCTCAGCATTTTATCTCAGAGATCCATGTATGATTTTTGACAATTTGCGCTGGACTATGGTATTCACGTTATATGAGTACACTACAGTTTCTTTACCCACTTTGTTGCCAATGGACACTTGAATTGTTTCTAGCAAATGGCTCCCAAGAACAGTGTCCATAAACATTCTTGTGAGTGTCTTTTGATGGGTGTAGAGATGCGTTTCTTTTGAGACATACCTGGGAGGGGACTTGCTGCGGCTAGGACAGCTTTATGTTCAGCTTTAGAAGCTACCACCGATGGTTTTCTAAAATACTTACACCAGTTTGCACTCCTACCAGCCGCACACGCCCTTGATCCTCACCCAAACTTGATCTTTCCTGGCTCTTTATTTTAGCTATTTTGGGGGGTGGGTGTTTGGTCTCATTTTGGTTTTAATTTGTGTTTCCCTGATGATTATAGCCCTGTAAATGTCCTCATTTGTGAAGTGTGCCATAGCATGTTTAAGGAAAAAAGAAAGCTTGCCCCTCCCGCACCAGGCTTGAGGTCCCCCTTGGTTGAGTGTTCCTGCTTAGATTTAGATGCAGAGTCCAGGGTGACAGCCACCCAGCCACTGCAGCTAAAGGGTTCAGACTTGTGTCAGGTTCACGGCCGCCCTGTCACGTGGTGCAATGAACATGTTTTTAAACAGGGAGCTTATTCAGAGAGGAGTGATATCAAGGCCTTAAGGGGGTGACTTAAGTTAAAGGTGGGCAAAAATGTGTCATAGCCTAGGATTGAGATGGCCCGGGGTTCCCTCTGCCTTTCCCCTGGTTCCTTGCCTGCCCCTGGATAGGGAAGTGAGGGCAAGTGAGAAGATGCTCGCCAAGCGTGTTGCACATCGCCCTGCATGAAACGTGGCATAAACACTCACCTCCATGCGCGAGCTCTCGCTGAGTTGAGGGCCCAGAGAGAACTGACTACTGGGATGAGGTTCAGCGAGGTAGGGCAAAGGAGTGGAGCCCTTGGGGGCCCAGGATTGCTGCCCATCCGGGAAGCAAGACTTCTTCCAGCTGGGCCAAACTGGATGTTAGGAAACACGTTAGGCCAGACCGCAGAACCCTCTGGTGGTCTTTTGAGAGGCCGAGCTTATCCCTGGCCCTATCCCAGGCCAACAGGATCTGTCTCTGGGAGCTGGCACATGTAACTTTCTCAAACGCACCTTGGCTGGTTCTCTCTTGAGGCCATGATTGAGGGCCACTGGGAGAGTGGGGTGTCTGTGAAGCACCGGCGCTCAGGGCTCAGGTGAATGAATGCCCTTTGCTCACCACACGGGAATGCTCCTTCTTGGGGTGTAGAGCTCCCAGCCAGCTCTCTTAAATTATTGCGATCTGTTTAAGCCTTCAGAGAAATACAGAGATAATGAGAGTAAATATCAGGTACCATCACAGATTTGCTAAGTTTTAACATTTCACCATATTTCCCATTTTCTTGTTTTTGTTTTTTTTTTTTTTAAATAATAGTCCAAGCACCCTGTGAACCTCCCCACCCAGCACCTTTTCTCCTGCCCTCCCTGGAGCCCCTAGTAATTTCTGACTATATCCCTAATGTACGTCTTTTATATGTTACCAAGGATGTAGTCATACAGAGATCTCGCCCAGCATGTTTTAAAACTTGATGCCAATGGATCTGGCTGAATGCATCCCTTTGCCACTTAACCTGTTAAATGTTATAATTCTGAGATTTAGCCATGCCGTGTCACAGGCTCTGTTTGACTGTTTTAACTGTTGCATACCTTTCTGCTGTTTGAACGTAATGCTGACATTCAATACACTTACCCCTGGTTGGCTCATGGGTCAGGCTGGTTGTTTCTGATGCCGACTGTTCCTGCTCAGATTTTCCTGGAGTCCCTCCAAGGCCTCTGCTGGAGGACAGCATCCTTGTGGAGGCGGGAGATGCACGGCCTTCAGCTCGGCCAGATACTGCCACTGCTTCCCTGCCCTCCCTCCTCTAGGCAGGATAGAGCCTGCTGTGCATCCTCAACAGCAACCTCAAGGTGTGCTGTGCTGTTGCACTGTTGTATGGCTTTGCCGTCCCCCGTGGCTGGGAGAGGAGGCAATTTTCCTCTGCCTGGCGCCACCCGGATCGCCTCTCCTGCCAGGTGCCTCCCTGGAGCCTGAGAATTCTGTTGAGTTGTTTTTCTATTTCTTATTGATCTGAGGGAACATTTAATTCATCCTGGATTCCAATCCTTCGTTGGCTATGTACACACATTGCAAATGACATTTCCTAGGCTGTTGCATGGCTTTTCACTGTTTTTTTTTTTTTTTTAAAGATTTTATTCATTTATTCATGAGAGACAGAGAGAGAGGCAGAGGCAGACAGAGAAGCAGGGTCCCTGCTTGAGCAGGGAGCCCGATGTGGGACTTGATCCCAGGACCCTGGGATCATGACCTATGCCGAAGGCAGTTGTTCAACTGCCTAAGCCACACAGGCACCCATTTCACTGTTTGTTTGTTCATTAGGCCAGCAGTTTTCCATTTGGATGTAGTCGGTTTCATCAGTCTTTCCCTCTGTGTGTATGTGTTTGTGTGTTCAGTGCTCATGAAGATATTCTGCCCTATTTTGTTCTAGAAGTGTAAGAGTTTTGCTTTTCACATTTCGCTAGTGAAGGTACCTGGCCTGGATTTTTGTTTGTTTGTTTGTTGTTTACAGGTCTTCTTGTCTAGACCTTGCCAGTCTGGTCTTAGCTACAAAAGCTCTATGGTAATCTGTGTTCTGGTGGAGAGGGCCTGGTTCTATCTCTTTCCTGCAAAATTGTTCTGGAAGCCACAAGCACTGGGCACATCACAAAGAGCAGGGGGGCCGTGGTTGGGACAAACCTTACCAGAGGCCCCAGGAGCAACATACCCTGAATCACAGCCTTCCTTAGATGCTGCTCATTGTGAGGTGCTTACAAGGGAGGCCTGGGATACTCTGGTGAGGGATGTGTAGCAGTGGTTGGGGGGGGAGAGAGAGACATAGGCTAGGGCAGATGCCCCAAGAAGTCTGCCTGGGGGAACTCTGAGCACTGTGGCTTCTGGTGTGGTCAGTGTGGATGTGTCCCAGGTGGTGTCCTCACTGGGTCTCAGGGTGGGGTGGGTGCGTCTCCTTCGTGGGTGTACTTGTAACCAGTGTGTGATCTTGGGCAGTAGTTCGGCTTTATCACGGGGCATGGGAGTCTGGGTGCCTGTGTAAGGCATAGCCTGGGCTCAGCTGGCTCTCCAGCTGGTGGTCATCAGTACAGGTTTTCTATCTGCTGCCACTCCAAAAGGCACCCTCTGCACCTAGCTGCGTGCCCGGCACTCAACAGATATTGGTGTGAGCAGCCTTTATGCCATATTTTAAAGGATCATTTTTTTAGTTATTTGTGGCAATTAGCTCCCTCCCTCCTTCATCAATTCAACAACCATGTTGGGCCCTTGATCTGGTCCAGCCACTTTGCCTCAATTGCTCTGTCCGTGTCCCTCTGTAGTATGAGATAGCTGCAGGGGAAGTGGGGAAGGTCCTCCCTCTTGAGTCCTTGGGCCTGGAGGGATCTGGTGAGCTGTGTGGTTTCCCAGAGTAACCAGCAGGGGGTGCCATAGGACCAATGACTGCCTGACCCGGCCTGGCTCTCATCTCAGGCCCTGGGGTGCTGCAAGTCAGGCGAAGGGAAAGCAGGATTATAGAGGCAAATGCCAGGCAGAAGCCTCCAGCCCAGGTTCCCTGCCAGGCGGGCCCTGAGTAACCGCTGGGAATTCTGGGGGAATCTCTGTCGGCTCCCTCATTTTTGCTAACCACACGCAGAAATGGGTCTTGTTTTGTGGCTGGCGTTACAGGAGAGAACTCTGATGTCAAAATTGAGGATTCTTCTGTAACTGGATTTTGGGAGGCAGCCGAATAGCACCAGGCCCTAGAAGTGTCTCCCTACCAGCCCCACTGGCCACTGCCCAGGCCCCTTGGGCCTTCTGATGGTGGCCTGGAACCAGGGTGACTGGGTGCACCTGTGAGTCTGGACCGAACTCTGAGCTGCTGGCCCAGCTGTGGCAACAGCACGGTGCAGGGACTGTTCTGTCTCTGACACACTGTAGGCAGCCTTGGCAGGCCCGAAGCATGTCCTCAGCCTGACAGTCTGTGCCCCCTTCCCAGACTTAGCAAAGGATGATGCCCACAAACGATGACTGTGTCCACCTGGTTCCCAGCCTGGTGCACCTGCCTGAAGCCTTGTCTCCTCTCACCCTCCCCATCTACTGGCCTTCTCCAGACAGGAGAGCCTTTCCCTGTCTGGCCCAGTCAAGGTAGGTCACCATCCCAGCAGCTATCCCTCTGGGCTCTCTTGGAGCAGGCAGTCTTTCTCAGCCCTCTCCACAAGGCTTTCATATTCCCAGGCAGTTGAGGACAGCTCATTACACAAAGCGGGTCAAGTCCTTCTGGTGCCTGCGCTGGGCAGAAGCAGCTGGCCCCTGGCCTTGGACCTACATCAGCACTGAAACCCCTCACCCAGCTCATCTCTTAGGCGAGCGCCCAGGGTGCCGTCCAGCCTTGGTGGAGCCCCCTGTCCTCATGGGGGACTGTGGCCCTTCCCGGCACTTGCCCCTGAGGCAGCAGACCCTCACCCCATCTCCATTTGTCCTAGATGGCCAGGGCCTTGCATGGGCTCCAGGGAGGGTGGACAGACGGAGCACTGGCCCTGGGGACCCAGACCTGGTCAGGTCACTTGTTACACTATGTGATGCTGGGAAGTTATCCCCCCTCCAGGTCTCTGCCTTCCCCTCTATAAAACAGAGCCAGTAATCTTGGCGTCTCAGGAGCTGGGGAGGATTGAATCAGATGACTGCATACCAGGTTCAGCCCAGAGCCATGCGGTGAGCAGTCACCAAGGAGAGCTGGGATTATTGTCAGTGACCCATTGCTCTGTCTCAGGTGACCACAAGAGCTATAGGGGCAGATGGCGATCCCTCAGAGCCCACATGGTAGGTGTGCCCTAGGAGAGGGAGTCTTTGGCTGCATCATGGGACCTGGGCTGTTGTTAGTCACCTGCAGATGGCGAGGCTGGGCCAGCTCCTCCTGCACAGGGTAGACCTCTCCTCTTAGGCTTGCCCTCCTGCCAACTCTGGCCTCCTCTGGCCGACCCCTCTGCTGCTGGTCCCAGAGCTCATTTCCCTCTGACTGATGGTGGACCTTTCCTGGACCTTTAGCTTAGCAGGTGACTTCTCCATACTGGGTATGGTCTGGGCACAGTAGAGGAAGAAGGTGGGCCAAAGCCCCTTCCTACCTTGCCCTGGCATGGGTGCTTCATGCAGGGGAGTGTGGGAGGGAGGGGACATCAAACACCTGGAGGGCTGGGCCCCAAGAGATAGGCCATCTTGGACTCGAGCATGGGGAAGACATACCTGGATCATGAGCAGAGAAAAAGGGGGATGTTGCAGTCCCACCAGAGGAAGAACCAGCACAGACAGAGGGTGACTAGACTTCTCATGGGGATCATTTCATAACACATATTGAAGTACTCAATATGAAGTACTCAAACTAAAAGGATGGGATGTCAATTACACTTCAATAAAAATAGGCAACGTACGACATGAAAAATGAAAGGCACTTGGTCTCCGAAATGTTGTGGAAGTGGAGAGTATGGGAAACATACTTGTCAGAGGGGTCAGTGAAATGAGGCAGGGAGGGGCAGTTCATGTAGCAGATCACAGAGGTGTAAAAGGAAAAAAAAAAAATGGAGTGCAGACAGATTGCAGTGGAGATGGGGCCCTGGGAGAGTCGGCTGACGGACTCCAGGAACTGGGAGCGCTGGCCCAGGGAAGCCACCTCCTACCCCGAGCACATCAGGAGGGAAGGCAGAATCCTCCTATTTTCCTTCTAGCTATGTATTTTTGGGTGAAGGATGCTCATGGTGAAATTACTGCTCTTTTCACAGTTGGCATTAAAAGCGTAAAATAAGTCCCCAAGATTTTAAGTCACACGCTATTTCTTCTTATACAAAAGTCCCCTTGGGTTTTTGCTGTTTGGTGATGTGGGAAGGTGTGAAGGGAATCCCCATGAGGGCTCGGGGTGGGGAAGGGAGAGAGACTGATCTGTACTTGTGTCCCTGTAATGTGTATCTCCCCACCTGCTGGTCCTCACTCAGAGCTTTGTGTAGGTCCCGGATTTGAGGAGGAGGTGCAGAGTGGCTCTGTGCTTCCCTGTGGGACGCTGTCTGGGTGCAAAATGATCAGGAGCAGGGCTAGGCTGTGGGAAACACTCGCCTCTCTGCTCCACCAGTCCCTGACCTTGACTTGAGCGCCTTTTCTCATCTGTAAAACGGGTCACAGCTGACAACCTGCTGTGTGGTACAGGTGTTAAAATAATGTGTAAGGTGCTTGGTGCAGGGTGAACACACTTACTCGACTCCTAATTAGTGCTCTCCAGCACATGGAGATGCCCCTAACCACACAAGTCAGCGCCAGCAGATGGGAAGACGTGGGGGACCCCTCCGCCTTACCCCCTGCAGGACCCCACCCTCATGGCTGGGCATTATTGGCACCCTCCAGGCTGTCTGCCTCCTGTACTCTGGCAGAGGTGTCTTTAGGCTGGGAGGGGTCTGGGGGATGCTGCAGCCTGGGGCAGTGCTGGGTGGGGGTCTTGGAGCCATCATCACCCCCAAACCTCAGCCCCTCCAGACACATGGGCCTGGCAGGGCTCCCTTCTCTTACACTTTCTTTCCTCACTTGAGGTTGTTTATTCTTTTTTTTTTTTTTTTAAGATTTTATTTATTTACTTGAGAGAGAGCAAGAGAGAGAGCATGAGAAGGGGCAGGGTCAGAGGGAGAAGCAGGCTCCCCACTGAGCAAGGAGCTCAATGGGGAACTTGATCCCAGGACTCCAGGATCATGATCTGAGCTGAAGGCAGTCGCTTAACCAACTGAGCCACCCAGGCACCCCAAGGTTGTTTATTCTTGATGTTCATTTCAAAGTGATTGTGCCTGAATGTGTAGATCAGGGGAGAGGAAAATGCAAGCTGGGCCTGGATGGTGTCTCCGGGCACTGTCCTGCAGGTCAGCCGCTCACACTCACAGCACGGCAGCACGAGGCTCAGCTCATTCAGGTTATTTTATTTTCTTAAAGTAGACAATCTTTAACTTTCATACAATCACCAGCTCCTCTTTCCCTCTGTACATCTCTTAAAGTCCTTGGCTGTGATCCTACACACTGACCTTGGACATACGGGTACCGAACAGAGGCTGAGAGAAAAGGAGATTTGGCAAGGGCTCTGGCGGTGCCTTCCCTCTTGATGGCAGGGGTTTCATATTTACATGCAGCCCTGGGCCAAGGTCCTTCCATGGTGGCAGGTGCCACAGGCCCTGGGACAGGCAGGGCCAGAGTGCAAGGTCCCAGCAGGGCCTCCCTCAGGCTACAACGCCGGCTGAGCCTTCACAGGAGTCAAAGTAGCTCTCGGCCCATCTCGGGTGCAGGGCATGCAGGGGCTGGGGCCCCATCTCTCGCTTCCCCTTTCTCCACTTGCAAAGCCACAAATAATTTACTCTTTAAACACCAAGACATTTAGCTACTGTTTGTTCGCTCCTCGGTGAAGAACCTTCTTGAAATACATCACGTTTATTTTCTGAAATAAAAATGAAGCAGAGACCGCACCGGAAACAGGAGGACGCTGCATGGGCTTATGTACAATGCGGCCCTACGAGGCTGCCACAGGGTGGCCGTCAGCCCCAGTGTCGCTCGGGAGCAGAGGGACAGGCTCATCCACGTAACAACTTTTACACTCAGCAAGCCAGACACAAAAAGGACCACCTGAAAAAAAAATATGTTTTGAAAATCTGCATTTTAAAAAAGAATACTCAACTGCATTTGAAATTTTCCGTATTTCTGCGAAACACCACGAGATTTGGCCAAAAAGAAAAAAAAAAAAGGATGTCAGAGAAGAAAAACCAGGGTTTGATTTATAAAACATCAGACTGGTAGAAGAAAAGCTGGAACCCAGCTGGCCGAGTTCGAAACAAATCGTGCCACTCCTGTTATTGTGTGGATTTTTGCTGCATATTCTGAAGCTGTTTAAAAAGAGCTGTGAGTGGCTAGAGGTCTGATTAGTGGTGTCATCTGGCCTCGCACCCTGGTTCCAGAACAAACATGGTACAGAGCAGGCCAGCAGTAGGCGTGGCCAGCAGGGAAGGCGCATGGACCCTGCTCTCGTCCTCCCTTCTGGTCAGTAGCAAGGTCCCCAGTCCGAAGCTTGGGCAGACCTGGTGTTCCTCCAGATGAACCAGCTGCCTCCTCCTAGTCCCACAGGGACACCTCCCCCCCTCCTCCCATGCAGAGCGGGGCTGACTCGGGAAGGCAAGGTGAAGGGGCAGGAAGGGCTTGTAGTGAACTTGGTGACAGCTGCTTAAGTCTTCAAGAGGCTCCAACACTTTGGGGAACTTGGCCATCTCCAGACTGTGTGTGTGCGCATGTGTGTGTGTGTGTCTACCTACCTAGCAATCTATCCATATATATTTATGTTTGCGGAAACGTGGGGGCCAAGGAGGTGGAGGGGCGGGGGGGACATTCATCAGGCCTCCCCCGTTTTCTGCCCCTGGGCTGGGTCTCCCTAGCACGAGTGGGGGTGTGTGACACCCCAGGGGTTTCGCCACAGGCAAACTGGCCAGCCTGGCTCCTCAGCAAAGGCCTATGTACTTGAGATTGTTCTGTATGATGACGTCTGTCACCGCATCAAAAACAAACTGGATGTTACTGGTGTCGGTGGCACAGGTGAAGTGGGAGTAGATCTCCTTGGTCTCCTTGTTGCGGTTCAGGTCCTCGAACTGCCGCTGGATGTAGACAGCGGCCTCCTCGTAGGTGTTCTGGCCCTTGTACTCCGGGAAGCAGATGGTGAGCGGAATACGCCGGATCTTCTCCGCCAGCAGGTCCTTCTTGTTCAGGAAGAGGATGAGTGAGGTGTTGATGAACCAGTTGTTGTTACAGATGGAGTCAAAAAGGCGCAGGCTCTCTGCCATCCGACTCTGTGGGCAGGAAAATGCTGGCGTTAATCAGGGGATGCAGCATGGAAAGGCTCTAGGCTGGCGGCCCTGGTGGGAGGAAGCCCCCCGTGGCAGGCAAGCCCAACCCGGCACTGGCCCCGGAAATACCACCCTCCTGGTGGGAAGTCCTTCCTCTGCCAGGCCAAGTCTGTCTTTGCCTGCCTCCTACAGGCTCTGGGGCCCCTGAAGGGGCTGGTCCCACCTGTGGCACCCTGACATGTCTTTGTAAGGGGATGTTCTGCTTCATCAGACCCTCTTCTGCGGCCTGGGGCTGCTGCACAGCGTCTGTTGGCCGCAGGGACCCGGGCAACTCCGTACTCACAGCTGAGGGCCTCATCTCCTGCTAGCTCAACGCGCCCGAGCTGCCATCACGCCTCCCTCAACCTGAGTGTGGCCAGCCTGCCCGGCCAGCAGCTCTGGCCCATCCTCCAAGCCTCAGTGCTGTCACATGGTACCATCAGTCCTCAGCCAGATCTGTGAGTGGAGAGCCTGTGCTTCCTAACCAAAGGCTCCACAATCTAGAGAGTTGGGGAAGGCTCCGTCCCCTCTGCCCCTGCCAGGACCTTGGGCTCATGTGAGAACAGTGGTCCAGGAGGCTCAGTGACCCCAGTGGCACTGGCCCTTATTTACCCCCATCTGAGGACCTTAAATGGGTTGTAGTGACTGAGTTTTTAATGAACATAACGCATCTGTGTGACTCCCAAACCCACCGTTTCCACAGAGAACCGATGATTCTAGCTTCTAAAAGGACTGCTGGTGAGTTACTATGGCAAAAGCTACCCTTCATTTCAAAATAAAACGAACAAGCCAAATGTCCAAACAAAGCCCGGAACTGGTTTAGTTTAGATCTGAGGTGTCGGATTTCAGGACTCTCTGACCAGATTGTATCACCAGTCGTGTGGGAATGAGGAAGGAAGCCACAGCTGGTGCTGATGGTGTGGCCATGGCATGCCAGCTGGTTCAGACCTTGCACCTTCCTGTTCCCATTTTACAGAAGAAGAAGCTGAGGCTTGGGGAGATGGGAAATGTGCTCCAAGTTCCATGGCCAGGAGCTCAGGCTCATTGCAGCATGGATGGGCAGCACTGTTAGCCTAAGTGAGGTCACCCCAGATGGGGGTGTCCAGGAGGATGCCTCAGTGAAACTCTACTCTCCTGGAGATTTGGAACGGTCTGAGGTACATAATGGAACAGCACCAGTGCTGAGAGGGAACCAGCTCGAGTGGGGAGAGGAAGCTCAGAGGTACTTGTCATGACTCTCCCACCTCAGAGAAGCTGCCCTGGGATTCCATAGACACCTTGGAGTTCCTGTTTTCCAAAACTGATCTTGTGCCTTGTTTAGAATGAGCTCAGGAATACCAGAAACTCTGGAAAGTGAGTGGTTTGGGGTCTTAGGAAAAAGGGGTGGCGGTGACCTTTCTGTAGAAACAAGATACAGGAACCCCAGCCCCAGCAGTGCCTGGAAGGAGCCCCACAATGTTCCCAAATGTGAGATAAGTGGTGGTCTAGGAATGTCACATTCTACTGGGGAGTAATTAGCTCTAATGGATTCTTGGAAGCCACACTGTAAAGCCCAACAGAGCTATCAATTCTCTTAGGAATGATGTCATAATCAGGGGCTGTGCTTCTGACCCCAAATTTCGCATCAGATAAATAACAGATGGAGTCGTTAGCACGCATGCATTAATTCATTGAGCAAACACTGGCTGAGCATGCCCTAAGGACTAGCGATAGGTCCCAGCTTTCATGCAGGTGATAGAGCCCAGACAGAGGTCTAGGACTTGGGTGTGGGGGATGGGTTGGCCACCAGCAGGTGGGACCTAGCAGGCCAGTCCCCAAGGGCTGGGCCCTGGGGGTTGAATTGGGGTTCACGGATTGGGAGCCAGGCAGAGGAGTCAGGACATGGCCAGAATGGGTATCTGCTGGGTCCCTGGGGGTGAAAGCCAGGGGCGCTCTTATATCCGGTCTGAGCCCAGCAACTCTGGGCAGGCTGTGGAGTCCAGGCAGTGGAGGGGCAGAAGGGCATCCCCAACATGCTGAAATAATGCATATGTGCTGGCCAGCGCTCACACTGAGGCCTCCGCTGGTCGGTCCCTTGAGGGCAGGCCCTCTGTGGCACTGGGACAATTAACAGGCCACATGACCCCTCCCACCCCACAGCCACCTCAGCCACTCTTCCTGCTCAGCACACAGCCCGGGTTCCTAACTTCAGCCCCAACTGACCAGTCCTTCCTGTCCCACATGAACCTCTACCTGACTGACAGTTCTTGGCAGGCTTTTTGGACCCTAGACATCTCTCCAAGCCTCATGTTCATTACTTGGGAATCTGGGAACTCAGGCACTTCCTTACAGGCAGTCATACCCTTGGTAGTGCCTTGCAAAATGCTGAGAGAATCGCTACTGCCTAGGATCACAGAACAGGAGACTCCCTCACGTGGGGCCCTTGTCCCGTCCTGGGGCTCTGCTCGATTCCCTGGCATCTGGGGGCTCAGGTTTCCTGCTGCTCTCTCTTTCTTGGGACAAACCACAGGTAACCACACTGGCCATTATTTACACACCTGGGAGATGATGGGCATCAAAGAATAACCACAAAATCTGTCTGTGTAGACACTGTGGCTGTGCGAGTGCTGCCAGGCGGGATTCTGCACTGCCTGGGGGACACACTGACCAGAGACCGGCTTGTGGAAACATACACGAGCTTCAGAGCTTAGGAAGCACTGGGCTAAATGCTTTGCTCCACCAGTTACCCCCTACTGCTGCCTGGGTGCTCGTGGCCTACACGTGTTGACGCTGTGCCAGGCTCCTCTGCTGAGGGGGGCCCAAAGCCAGGAGATGGTGCGTGGGAAGGGTGGGGCCCTGGGGCCTCAGAGCCCATGGTGCTACTGTCACTGCGGCACATGCATTTCTGCATCCCAAGTGGGCAGAGCAGTGTCCTGATACCTCAAAGCACAGAGCATTGCAAAAGGAACATGCTGTTTTGGGCAGTAACTCTTGAAACCACGTGAGTGTGAGTTTGGGAGGAATGAGTGCCATGGGTGCACCTCTCTGCCCCACCTCTGCGTCTTCCTTGTTCCACTCACCCTCTGCAGCTGAGCTGAAGACCCCTTCTTCCCGGAAGCTCCCCTGACTTCTCCCACCCCCATACCCCTGTTCACCTTCCTGCAGCACATGTCTGGCTATGCACCCTGTACCAGGATAAAGTCCCAGCCCCTCAGTCTGGCCTTTAGGGCCTCTCCTGCCCATTCCCCTACCCCCCGGCCCTTGGTGTGTGTGCATGGCTTGGACACCAGCTATGGCCCCATTCTTCTCCTCCTTGGCCTGGATGGGGTTCCCCCTGCCACCCAGTTCCCTTGTGACTCTGCCCACTTGGTGTCATTAGCTGTTGCTGAGGGCCCCAAAGGTGGTAAGCCAGGGTTGGGCACCATCCTGTGCAGTTCAAGCAGGCTGCTGGGCCCCTAGGGCAAATGAAGCCAGGGGCAGCTTTGGAATCATTGCTAGCACATCACCCCCTTGTCCTGTGAAACTTCTGTTAGCCTGACACAAACAACCTCTTAGACCCCGAATCCGAGAAGCCTGCAGGGCATGTCTGTGCTGCAAACAGGGGTGCTACCCATTTTACACATTGGGAGATGGAGGCTTGGAAAGGCCAACTCCCAGGGCTCGGCTAAGAGCCCTGTGTCTCTATCAACATGTTTTCTTCCAGCAAGAAGCCCTCCTTGCCTTTACCACTCTAGCTGCCAGCAAAGCAGTGGTCATAGGTAGCTCCCCTAGAAGAAAGCACACCCACCAGTAGCCCCCAGCAGTCCCAGCCTGGGGCTCTGATACCCAGCCAGCTCTCTCCAGGGCCTGCTCACCAGCAAGATGGCCCTTTCTAAGAGTCTGGGGTTTGTCTGCACATTCATTCATATAAATAACATGGAACAGACAATTCCTATCAGAAGTGTGGGCAATGGTGGGAATCACACAACCCAACGGAGAGAAATCAGTGATCTGTAATAAGCCATGTCAGACAGTGGGGGGGCAGCTGGGTGGCTGGATGTTGTCCCTGGAGTGGTAAAGAAATCATTTCTTGGCCATTTGCCAAAAAAAAACCACCCAAAAACAAAAAAACCCACAACTATTCAGACAGGTCCAAATACACTCAATGCCACTGAATAGGCTTTCCATCAGGTGGCCTGTGGATGTCACTGGGCAGGACCTAATGTAATGACCTGTTCCTTTTCTTTCTTTCTGTCTTTTTTTTTTTTTTTTTTAAGATTTTTATTTATTTATTTGACAGAGAGAGAGAGAGAGTGAGAGAGAGGGAACATAAGCAGGAGGGGTGAGTGGGAGAAGGAGAAGCAGGCTTCTCACTGAGCAGGGAGCTCAATGTGGGGCTCAATCCCAGGACCCTGGGATCATGACCTGAGCCAAAGGCAGATGCTTAACAACCGAGCCACCCAGGTGCCCCCCCCCCACCACTTTAAGGTTTTATTTATTTGAGATAGAGAGAGAGAGGGCACAGCCAGTGGGAGGGGGAAGGGGAGAGGGAGAAGCAGATTCCCCGATGAGCAGGGAGCCTGACATGGGGCTCAATTCCAGGACCCCAGGATCACAGCCTAAGTCGCAGGCAGATGCTCAACTTACTGAGCCACCCAGGTGCCCCTAATGGCCTGTTCCTAAGGAGCTTGCTGGCCTGTGAGTGTGGAGTCTTTGCTTAGTGTTGAACTTGGCAGCAGAGGCCTTCACCTGGCATATGGCTACTGTCAGCACCTCTGGTGGCCTGGAGTGGACCAGCTTCATTTTGACGCCCATGGCCAGGGTGAGCTGGGGTGCGAAAGGGAGCCTGCATTTGGTGAGAGGAATGTTGCCCCTCAGTTCTGATTCTCTACGAAGGCTCTCCTGGTGTCACAAAAGTGCTATCCCTGTCCCTGGTTATAAGCACAGGGTCTGGGGCCAGAGGCCTGGTGTTTGCTGTCACCATCAGTTTTTGATGAACCTTGAATAAGTCGTTTCTCCTCTCTGGGCCTCAGTTTCCTCATGTACAAAATAGGATGGTCATGGCATTCAATGTCAGGACCACTGCGAGGAGAAAGGAAGGTGTTGGTGTGAGGCCGCTGCTGCCCTGTGGGTGCTCTCCCATGCCACTCACTGCCCTTGCCCTGGCACAGGGGGTCTGTCATCTCCTCTCAGCTCTCGGCGGCAGGCCCCCCTCCCTGCACTGCCCACACAGAGCTGCTCTGGGATACCATGGATCCCAGTGCAGGAACAGCTCCTTGGGCTGGAGGGAGAGAGGCCTCTCTGCAGACCTGGGCTCAGCCAGCCAGCCTGACAGGTTCCTGGGCCCTGCAGCACCTCTGTTCCCACCTGGTTCCTCAGATCGCCTCCTGTGACTATTCAGCCTGGAGATTCGATGGCCATCTGGCCCTGCCCTCACTGGCGTGAGGCTTACCTCCTCACAGGAGGTTCCCTTAGCTTTTTAATGGTGCACAGGACAGCCCCAGGTGCCAGGCGGAGCACCTCTAGTGACCACAGCTCCCCGATTTGATAGGTCAAGCCCAGGAGCTATGACATGGCAGGGCTGCCTTTGGTTTCTCTGCACGCTGGCTGGGTGGCAGAGGGCTGGTTCCCAGAGACCCAACTTTGAACCCAAGCACGGACACTCAAGGACAGCCCTTGCACTTTGCAAATGAGTGGAATGGGCCCCACAACAGGCAAAGGGGTTGGTCCAAACGTTTCCTGCATGGCCTCTTCTAGCATGTCTGACTCCCACTGATTTGAGAATTCATTGGCCTGCCTGAGCGAGAGGGGCCAGCAGGTCCATGGTTCTTGGGTCCCTCTCTGAGTGAATTCTGGCTCCCTCCATGACTGGGGGGAGCACTGCTCAGCCCTCCCAAGGCACTGTAGTTTCTAGAGAAAGGTAGGGGAACAGGTAAGGGAGGTGGCTAATGACTCCCAGGCTACCAGCCTGCCGTGGGTCTTTCTAATCTGTCCTTCTTGGGGGCTCATTTCAGTCTGTAACCCTCCTTCCTCCTTCCAAAGCCTGTACCAGCTCCTCGAGCATCATGCAGCTTGCTTCCACAACCTGTAAGAGTATGCAGTCTGGGGTGCAGCGTATCTGCAACTTTACACGACTTTGGGGCGCACTAGGGGCGGTGGCCTGGTTTTGGAGCTGGGGACCCTTCAGCGTCTCTTTACCATAAGCCTAACAAACCTGTACAATAATGTACACGTCACTTTCTGGCAGCCCCGAACTGTGGGCAGGCAGGTGAGAGAAAGACCTCCATCCATTGCACTCCTCCTGAAAGACACCTGTTGCTCAGGGTGCCCAGAGGGCAGGGTCCTTCCTGTTTTCTCCTCACAGGCCACCACGGGTGTTCTGTTAGGACACAGGTCCTATTTGTGGTGACTCACTGACCACCCCTGGACGGAGGGCCAAGCTATGGGGAAGGGGCATGAGCATGCTCTGAAACCCTCTCCATCCTCAAGTTTCTTTACTGAGCTCCTGGGGCAAAATCAGGAACCCCTCACGGGGCACAATGACTCTGCATGATCTGGGTGTTCCCATCCTCCCAGCCCCTGCCTCTATGTGACTCCCTGTTTCTGGCCCTTACCTGCTCTGAGATGCCTTGCACAGACTGCCTCTAGACTGTGTCACTCTGGGCAAAATGCCTGCTTCTTGGCGCCCCAGCCCCGTATCTGTGAGGCGAAGACAGGGATACCAGCCTCACAAAGGCTGCTGGCTTTTTTTTTTTTTTTTTTTAAAGATTTTATTTATTTGTCAGAGAGAGAGGGAGAGAGAGCAAGCACAGGCAGACAGAAAGTCAGGCAGAGGCAGAGGGAGAAGCAGGCTCCCTGCCGAGCAAGGAGCCCGATGTGGGACTCGATCCCAGGACGCTGGGATCATGACCTGAGCCGAAGGCAGCTGCTTAACCAACTGAGCCACCCAGGCGTCCCGTGGCTGCTGGCTTTTAATGGAGAAAATGTACACAAAGACTCACACTCCTGGTTTTTGTCATTTGTTATGGGGCCTGGGTCCTCTACCTACCTCTTGGGCCTTGAGTCCCCATCTGGCACAGGCATGCTATGTGGCACCTGTCCAGGTGTGCCTGGCCTGACGCAGGTGCACAGCCAACCCTGCTGGCCTGTTACCATCACACGGGTCCCCCACTGTCCTATTCTAGGAAAAAGCAGGCTGTGCGGACTCTGCTCCTTGCTCCCTGTGGGGCCCCCAGGAGGCCTGGGCACTCTCCAGATTCCCTTGGTTTCCATACCAGCTCCCGGCTCTGTAGTCCTTATAGAACACTAGTTCAGTCCATCCTGTTCCCAACATCATGTGGACACGCATTCCAAGGGTGATGGGACCAGTACCTGTCTACCCTGCAAGGTCACACTGGTTTTGGGCAGCCGTATGCACATGCCGACTCATGCTGAACACACCATCAACCAGGCCTTTGGAACACAGGAGAGGCCAACCGGGGGGCCTGCCCTCTACTGATGGGCATATTTCATGGAGTGGGGGATGGAGTGGGGGATTGAGTGGGGGATGCCAGGAAGAGGTAGCATGTGATATGTTGCATGGCTGGGCAAGGCTCTGTACTGACCCATTCTGTGTCCCTGTCTGCTCCCTCTCCACCAGGTTCCCACCCCCCAGGGTCCGGTACAGGGCTCACTGTGGTCACAGCACAGGGCAAGGCAGCTGGCCCAACCAGGAGTCCACAGGGGTCTCCAGCCTTAGACCTCACATAAAATGCTGATGACATCAAGGTTTCAACTCCTCCCAGCACCCTGGGGTCCAGGTGACTTGGAATTCCAGCCTGCCAACACTTCCACACTCCTTCCTTGCTGAGCCCCTGCATTCCTCACTCCTTCCTTATCTCCCTGGTAGACCTTCTCCAGGGGCTTTTCTGCATGAGATGCTGTTCTAAGCATAAGGGTTATGGAGAGGTGAGCCAACAGCCCTGTTCTCAGCGAGCCAGTCCTAGGGAGGATGAAACGAATGAGGTGGTGTGGTGGCTGTAGAGTGGCCAATGAGGGTCAGAACCTTGATCTGCCAACCACTGGCTCTTAGCTATCCCAAGCCTGTTTCCCCACCTGCATTGCCCCCTCTCAGGGTGGCTGAGAACTAAAGTGTGATATTCAGGGAAAGCTCAGTCCTCATGGCTGTGGTGGCCATCATGGGTATGACTGAGATAAAAAGGGAGACTTCCTGGAGGGGCCATCTCTCCTGGGCCTTGTGGGGGGTAGGGCAGGGAAAGGCACTAGAGTAAAGATCAGCAAAGGCATGGAGCTTTAGTGTGGACAAGCTGGTAGAGGGGATGGAGGGGATGCAGTGGGGGGCCAGGGCCTTAGCACTGGCTCAGCTGGGGCTCCAAAGCCTGGGGAGGCTCTGTCCTGCCCTGGGACTCAGTTTCCTCATCTTTAGGATGAGGTGTCAGTCTTGTTATAACCTGGGAAGCTCAAGTCTGTGCATTGTAGAAAAGCCTGGAGTGTTTGTTCCTGGGAACTGTGAATTCAGCTTTTCACACTGGAAGCAGGGCTGGGAGGCTGGGCTATGCACATGAATGAGTTCCATTCACAATGGATGGAGCCAGCCCTGTGGCCACCCACCCCATAGCTGGGCCACCGGGCCTGGCCCCGGGCAGCAAAGTGCCAGGTTCCAAGGGCACTGAGAGCAGGACCAGGGCACGGAGGCTGCCTGGCAGCACCATGGTTGGATGGGCCAAAGGGGAAGTTTCATTTGGGGTTGGACCTCAAAACTGGCACCCTTTACGAAGTAACAGCCAAGCCTCTGACCCCTCGGGGCTCCCTCTGTGGTGGAAGCTTGGGGGCACCAAGGTCTGGGAGCTGCCCGTCAGCTGGCGGGGTGTGGTCTGATGGGTGGGGGAGTGCTGACCCACTGAATGGCATGTCCCAGTGGTCAGCCTGGCAGCCACCCTCATTGCAATGCCAACTGCCCCTCCCCCGACCAGGGGAGGCAGGGGAGGCCCAGCATCCTGTACCCTGGGCCTGGTAGGTGGAAGGAGCCTCCAAGACTTCCCCGGCCCATCCTGAGCCCCACTAGGGCTTTGGTGCCCCCAGACTTCGCCAGAGGGAGGAGGGCAAGCGGGCCCCACCCTCAGACCTGTGCCCTGAGTCCCTGGCAGGAAGGAGCGTGGGGTGGGCGGGACCTGTGTTAGACATGTTTGCAGCTGTTGCCCGGGGTGAAGACAGACAGGGTTGTGCCTCGAGAGTAAAATCACTTCAAGGATTATGTCAGTCACCCAGGGAAACAGCTTATTCTTTGTCTCCAAGGAAGTAGGGGGCGGGGGGCAGGTCTTTGGGGGCGAGAGAGGAGTATGTGTATATTTCTCTTCATGTAAAGCTGCAGAGAAGTCTAGGATGGCCTAGGGGTGCTCAGGTGGCCTTGCTGGGTGGCCACGGGAAGCTGGTGGAGGCTGTTTGTGGGGTGCCCCAGCCTAAGGCTCCGGGAGCAAGAGGCCAGGCTGGGCCCAGACTGCAGGTTGCTGGTGGCCCAAAGCCCTTTGCTTCCCCAGCCAGTCCACTGAGGGTCCTCATCCTTCCAGGGTTCAAGTCTCTTTTGGATTCCAGCTTGTCCATGGGGTGCTCAGAGGTACAAAACCCTGGACTGTATCTCCCTGCAGGTAGACAGGGTGGTGGTGGCAAGAAGCAGAGTGCAAGCCCCAGACTGGGCTGGAGGCCTCCTTGAACTGTGCCTTGGGGTGGGGTGGGGGGCAGTTCCCTAGGGGAAGCAGTGGAGGAGGGAGAGGTACTCTGAGGAGCAGGAGACAGGGTAGGATTTGGGTGTGAGAAGGATGCTACGACCAGCAGAGCCTCATCTGGGCTCAGGCCTTGTGCTGTTGTCACAACGTTACGATACCCTGCTCTCCTTTTAGAGCAGCTATGGCCAACAGTGAGGAACTGTGGTCAAGCAGCCTTCTTGGGCTCCAGGACACCCTTTGCCATTCACCTCTGCTGAGAAGCACCTCCTGTCAGCCTACTTCCTGTCCCCTTGTGCCACCACACCCCAGGCAGTGCCTGAGACTTTCTGGGGTTTCCCTGGCTGCTGGGCTGAGTTCACCTTGCCTTGCCTCGCTGGAGACTGGAGATTTGTGGCTGCAAATGCGAGCTGCATCCTGGACCTGTGGACAGATTGCTGTGCTCCAGGGCGGGCCTGCCACTCTCCTTTGAGCTGGAGTTGGGGAGGGGGAAGCACTGTACACACCTGTCTGAATGTGAGGGGCTTGGGACGCATTTGGGAGACAGCAGAAGGGATGGGCAGACAGGCAAAAACCACATAGGGAGCAGCAGTGCTGCTCCTCGGCAGAGGCCCACTGCGGGAGCAGGTGGAGGAGGCCTGAGTCATGTTGGCTTATGCCTGCAGGGACAGGGACAGGATGCTCGGAGCTCCCCAGGCAGCCCCAGCTCAAGGCTGTCGCCTGCTGGAATCTGTGTTTCCCCACTCTCTTCCTCTGCCCCACAGTATGTGTCCCCTCACTGCAAGTGTCTCCCGGAGGGCAGGGCCTGTGTGCTCAGCTCACTCATGCCTGGACAGAAATCACCATAATCCTGTGCAGACAAGAGGGCCGATGTGGTTATGGCCCAGCCACCCACAGGGAGACAGCAGGCAAGGAGTTCTCTGAGTTGCCCTCTGGGCTCACCAGGCTGAGGAGCACCGCAGCCCCTTGGGTCCTTCCAAATGCTGAGCTGCTGAGAGTCTGTCACAGCAGCTGCCGCCCAGGGTGGCTGCTCCCCTCCTGCTGTTGAGCTGAGTACTCAGATGCTCAGCAGACTCACTGCTGTTTCCATGACAACTGAGGAGAAAGCCTCCACCCTCAGAGCCTCACACCGCAACACAGACCAATGGCAGGAGGAGGCTGCTGATCTTGAACTGGGCCAGGCGTCGCTCCACAGGGGCACACAGGCCTGGCCCTGGCTGGCCGGCCTGAGAAATGTTGGCTATAACTACCTCCTTGTTGGGGTGGAGGGGAGGGGAGGGGGTCTGGGAGTTGAGGTGACCCTCAACTGTCCCTTCCTGAGGGACAGGGTAGTGGGCAGTGGAGAAGGGAGGTCCTCCCAGTGACCTGCTCCTGGCTGAAGCACCCCTGGGTGGAGGGGGCCTCCCCATGCAAGAGGAGGTTAGATGCTGGCAGTGTTACTGAGGGACCACTGGATGGTGCCTTGCCCTTGGCAGTGTTAGCCTGTGGCTGTGTTAGCTTCAACTTTTGCCCCTGATGGCTCTGGACCTTGCTTCCTTTGTGTGGAGGGTACCATGGTGCCTGCATGTCCAGCTCCGTTCATCTCAGAAAAGAGGCTATAAGGGGATCTTCCCAATATTCCCATTTTACGGATATAGAAACGGGCTCAGAGGGTTTGCCTGGCCTGCCTAGGCCCAGGTCCTAGGCCTACCACTCCCATCCCAAGGAGAGCCTCAGACAACCACAGCCACCCCTCCACTGCTATTGGTACCCTTCCCACTGCTATTGGCCCCAGGAAAGGGGGACATGTCTGGAGACAGAGCTGGAGACCGGGGTCATTTCCAGACCAATCTGGTTAGCATTTCCCACTTCTTCCTCCCGCAAACCTAAATGCTGCCTTGCCAGACTGGAGAACTGGATTAATGAGGCTAATGAATAGATGAGCCCCTGACTGTCCCTGGAGCCATCTGCAGGGACAGCACAGAAAGGAGAGACACCAAGGCAATGTGGGGGAGCCAGGAAGGACTGTCGCTCACCGTTCACTCCTCCCGGGCATTCAGGGCCTCTGGGGCGAGCAGCATTCTCCCTCAGGACAGCCCCCACTTTCCACTGCTGCCTAGGCCCAGGTCAGCTGCCCATCCTCCAAACCTAGGTCCTCAAGGCCGTGGAGATATGCTGGTCTTGTAGCTGTGGTTAAGCCCTCAGGATGGCCAGGCTGAGAAAGACGGACACAGCGCTGTCCATGCACAGGGACAGCAGCTCCTGCCACTCTCTCCCCTCCATCTGTCACAGCCATGGGGGGCTTCCTCTCCTCTACACCATCCATACTCCCACTCCATGCTTTCCTATCACACTCTGTTCTTGTGGCCCCAGGCCCAGTCCCAGGCCTCCCCAGTGTAGGCCCTGGCTACCCTTGCTCTCTGACCCCTGGTCAGGTGTCCACTCAGATCAGCATCTGACCCCCCTTTTCTCCCTGGCTTATTTCAGCTCTAGGGCTCCCCGGGTGGCATGTGTGGGACAGTCTGGGAGGGTCAGTGGCTGATCCCTTACTGAGGCAGGAAGCAACCCTATAGGGTGGGGGCCTGGGTGCGGGGCTCTCAGACTCCGTTCTGCTTCAACAGGGCTGCCCACCCACTGTTTGACCAGACCCATGGAGGACTGCCTTGGTTCTCCTTGAACTTTGCTCGACAGCCCCGGGTCCAGCTAGCCAGGAGACGGCAGTTACTTTCAGCTCTCATGCAGTGAGTCACAACAGAAATGTGGTCAATAGGCAACAGCGTGAGGAAGCTGGACACCCAGTACCCCCCACTGAGCACCGCTGGCCACAGCACCAAGATGCAGGCCCACCTCCTCCCCGCGGCTTTGGCTGCCCTTCTAGTCCCTTTTCTTTGGACCCCAGTTGGTCACTTGGCTCTACCTTAAGCTCCCACTGAGTGTAGTGCAGACTCCTGCTTCGAGAGAGAAGAGCAAGGGGCAGTCCTGGCTTATGAGAACGGAGCCCCCCTAGGGGAAGGACACATATGACACTAGCTGTCCAGCATCACACCGTGCAAGCTGGAGGACAGGTGGCACAGGGCAGGGGGCATGTCTGGGCTGGGCACTGATGAATGAGCTGACTTCTGCCACCAGAAGTCACCCTAGCTGAGGCTGGGGGAGCAGGTGGCTGTGGCATGCAGAGGACCCCATGCCAGGCTGTGGGCTCTGCCTGCACCCCGTCCCATTGATGGTACCTCCAGACACAACTGGAATCCGTCTACAACTCTCCCTGAAGTGCTCCCCCTTTATCTCTTGCTAGACTGTCTCCGGACTTTCTGCTCTGTGGCTCTCCCCATGACCCTACCACAACCAAGCCTACCCCTTCCAGTTGCTTCTATCGTAGACGGTGATAGGGTGCTTTCCCCCAGCTCCCTGACTCATCCTTCCTCTCCCTGCCTGAGGGCCTCCGCTATGGCTGTGCTGTTCCTTCCCTGGGGTTCTCACAGAGAGGGTCACTCTCCAATGGCCTCCCTGACCCCCCCACTTGAAGCACCCCTAGTCATGACCTTAACTGTCTGTTAATTTGTGACACAGCTTCAAGCGCCATTGGACCTTGTCGTTACTGCTCATCATCTGCTGTGAGCACAGTGCCCTGTCTGTCAGGGGCATTGGTCTCTTCAGCACCCGGCCAGGGCGGTCTGCTGAATGCGGGGTGACGGCAGCAGGGCCAGATGGCGCACGCTGTTGGCGATCGATCGGTGTGACAGCCGTGAATGAGGGGCTCAGGCGGGGTGGGAGGAGCTACTGGCACCAAGGGCCCTGCCCTGCCCTCCTGCACAGGTGCACGGCCCTGGGCCTGGCCCACAGATGGCCTCACCCTGTTCCCAGCCTCCTCCCCAGCCCAGGACGCTGATGGCAGGGGCCACTAAGGATAGCAGGGCCAGGCTTCCCTCCCCAAGACAGGCCTTGCGTGGCCCTGGTCTTTCACTGACAGCTGGCCTGTGTTCTTTCTCACTTGAGCTCTGTTGTTCAGTGGATCAATCCAGCAAAACGGGCTGAAAAGGCATTTGATAAGCAGGAGCTCTTCTGGCTCTCAAATGATCAGCAACTACCTGATCCTGTGTTTTGGTGGATGCAGTCTCAGGTTTTATTTTCCCATTTCCGCCCCCCATGGCTAGCCCCTGGGGGTTTTGCGTAGAGGCGCCAGACCCCAACTCTGCAGGCCGGGGTGGGGGGCCTGCCTGGCTCCTGCTCCTACCTCCTCTCCCCCTACCAGCCTGTGCTGCCACCAGTGGATGAACAGCCCTGAGGCTGCAGGACTCCCTGGCTAGAGTGGAGATTAGCATGTGGCACATAAAGATTAGCAACTCAGGGTGGCACACCTCATGCCCTTGGACAGTCCCAGGTTTTCATGGGGCCCTTGACCTTCCCACCACCTTCTCTCCTTCTTTCTCAGGTCCCTTCTGCCCCAGGCTCCTGCTTGCTGCACGCCTACGCAGGAAGGGAAGGGGACGGGAGGGTTAGGCGTGGCCCATTTTAAAGTGCTCAGCCTTGTAGGCCTCGGGCCAGCAACAGATGGGGCATCTCTGCAGTGGGGGTATGCTCCAACCAGTGCAGAAGTCAGAGTCACTGCCTGCCTGTCCCCTTGTCCCCCAATCCAGTGACAGTTGCAACGTTCATAGTAACAGCACGGGCTAGGCCTGTCATTTAAACAGCAAAGTCTGTTTAAACAAGATAACAGGCTGTTGGTAAAGCTGAAACTCAGGTCCTAATAGCCTAAACCCTTCTGAACGTGCCAGAGACAGGGGAGAGCTACTTCCTGCCTCGGCCAGTTTAGCTTTGGACCACCTGCCTCTGATGCCTCCCACCAGCTTGGCACCCACCTTCTGTGGGCCATTCTGTTTGCTGGTCCCTGGCTTCCCCATGTGTACATGGAGGGTGACTAGGGGGACCCAAAATAATAGCAAGGGTGGCAGCATCTCAGACCCCCTCTACCCCCCATGGCAGGGTAGAGCCAAGGTCCTCCTCAGAAGGTGATGGAGGGACAGGCTGGGCCACCTGGGGAACTTGTTCTTAGAACATGAATTCCCTCATCTGTATAGTGGGCGGCACACCCTGTGACGATGGGGGGCTTAGAGGTTTACACGCAGGGCCCCATGATGGCGTCTGGGGGTCTAGTCTCTGTCCTCTGCCCTCCTTCGTCTTCCCAACCTGGATGCCAGCCCCTGGAGAGGAAGGGCTGAGGCCTGGTTACCACCGACTCTCCCACGGTACCTGGCACAGGGCTGAGAGCCAGGGCACCTCAATACAAGTGTGGTCACTCCAGCTCAGCTTCCACTTGTGGCCAGCCACGGCCCACACAGCCATCTGAGCTCTGAGCTGATGCTGTGCCCCAGCCCTATGGACTGCCTGGACTCCTCAGGAGCTGTGCAAGGGACAAGGGGCCTGGACTTGGGGAGCCCAGGCCACACAACACCCCTGGGGTCCCAGCTGACTAAGCTCTCCCCCCAGGAGTCTGAGTTGGCCAACCAGGACACCAGCACCCCAAGTACACACCTCGCTTGGTTTTGCTTTCTGGTTTTACTGCACCTGAGAATCAATGATGTATAGGATCTTAGAGATGGAAAGGACTATCCCACTCCTACAAGCATCTGCACAGCCCTGGGGAGGCAGAGCCCTGGGGTTAGTGCCACATGGGTGGGGGAGCATCCTGTCACTTGAGAAGGTAGCTTAGGTATTTGGGGCAGCAAATTCTCAGGACAACATGGAAGCATCTGCTTTGAAAGGCCCTGGAGCTCCCATATTCTGCTCCCCCAATTCATGTCCAGGCCCAGAGAGGGCAGGTGCCCCTGGGCCACCCAGCAGGCCACTGGCAGTGTTGGATGGAGTCTAGGCTGTGGCCCCGCCTGCCCTCACCTTAAGCCCCACCCACAATCCACCGCCTCAGGGAGGAATGCTTCTCTCAGAGCCTCAATCAGTTTCTGCTTCTGCTGAAATGAGAACTGTTTCCTATTTGTTTTTATGTTAAAACTTGCCAGCTTGATCCAAGTCCCCCTGCTGTCAGTCACTGACGGGAAATTAGCAAACAGCAGGACACAGGTGCATGCAGACTGGAAGCTGGAAGCTGGCAACACAGATTACAGGCCTGGCCCGGGACTTGCAGACCATCACTGTCACCAAGGGAGGAAATGGTGGTGCAAAAAACTCTCCATATTTTCAGCTCCAGGGAACCCCCCTCCCCCCCAAGAACCCACTAGCCTGACCCTGTTCAGCAAGGAGCATGCTTCTGTATTCCTGGGCACAGCCCTGGGCAACACCTCCAGGAGCAAAGGCTGCTGAAAGCGGTGGCAGCCAGTTCTTTCAGGGACATGGGAAGCTGGGGACAGGGAGGGCAGAGCTATCTTAATGACGAACCTTTGTCTACGGGCCGTTAGTGCCCTGACCCTCGCTTTTCCATCTGCAGGCGGCGAAGGAGGCTAGTGCAATCTTCTGGGGTGTCATCTCCAGTGAGAATCTGATCAGTGGCAGAACCTCTCCCAAGGACTGCCATGTGCATATTGGTGCAGCCACACAATAGGGACATGATTTAGGGAATTCTGCACGCCGTGGGACGCCCCATGGATCCCAGGCACTGCCACGACAGGGACCTCCAGCCTGGGAGTGGCTGTTGCTGGCCCAGTGCCAATCACTGCATTTGCCCAAGGTGGTGGTGCTGGCTTTATCCTGCCCAGGATGCTGGTACTGTCATCGACACACCCCATACCTTGCTAGGTTCTCAGCAGCAGACAGTGCTTTCCTGGTGCTCGCTCTGGCCAGCTCTGTCCCAGCCTCTCAGCCTATTCACAGGCAGGGCTGGGAGGTGAGACAAAGTGGGAAGGGCCCCATTTCTGGCCTCAAGCCCTTGTCTTCACTTGGGAGAAAGCCTTGGGCTTCAGGATGTGCAGCTCAGGAGTCACTGCCTCCTGCGTGGGCCCCCAAACACCTTGACCACCTCTTCCTGTCCCCACCTGGTTCACTAGGGCTGTGCCAGTGCATCATCCCAGATAGGCAGTGTTGGGGGAGAGCATGGGGTGGTTCAGGGTGATGCCCAGGCTGGGCCACAAGTGGGCAGGACACTCTGGGTTGTAGGACTACAGAGCCCCAGCAGCTATGCCTGCAGACAGAGTGCTAGGTGGGAGCAGGAACAAGATTTGGGGGGAGGGTGTGCCAGAGGCCAGCTGATCAGTCATGGCCTCACTGCCTACAGGCTGGACTCACACAGTGGGACAGCCCCGAGGATCACTAGGCCTCCAACCTCCACAGGTTCCTTGCTGGCCAGAAGAGACCTCCTGCCCTCCCCACACCACTGTAGCTGGGGGACTAGAATGCCTCCTGGGAGGAACAGGTCCTGGCCCAGGCCTGGCAGTGCCACAGTGCCTTTGCTCTGAGAGCCCCATGCCAGGTCCCCTGGTCAGCTGGGCTACAAAAAACCAGTGTGTCTGAGTGTCAGAGCAGACCGTGAGAGCCCTGTCCAGCACTGCCTGTGCTCCATGATGTCACATCATAGCCTGCGGGGCACTTACAGCCTGGCCCTGCGAGGCATGTGTGGGACTGGGGCGGGGGGTGCAGTAGGCAGTATGGCTATCGTAGGTTCCCTGGGGAACAGATCACCCTGGGGAATCAGTCTCAGCTTAGGCCAGGCATGGCCCCAGCCTGCTCTGTGGTAGGCTGACCTTGGCCTTGGGGGACCTTAGCTGTGTGCAGGCTCAGCCCACATGCTAGTCCAGGGGGAGCTCATGGCTATCTCCTGTGAGAGGAAAATGAAATGGCAGGAGGGTACCACACTCCTCTTAGGCTTGTGCTGACTCCCGTACCACCTTCCCTGTCACCCACACCAGGCAGGGTCACAGGGGAGGCCATGGGGTCTGGGAGAGGTTCCCCGTCCTACTGATCCGCCCTGGGTCTAAACTCCCAACACCTGTATTCTCTTCCATCAGAGCACTAGCCCCACAGTTCCAGGCCCTGTGGGCACCAAGCACAGGCACAGGTAAAGGCAGAGATGATCAAAACCATGTCTTGTCCTTGAGCTGAGGGACTGCCCCACTTTACAGATGAGGAAGCCAAGACTGGATCCGATCGTCCATGCGGAGGCTGCACAGGACCAGGGGTCCCATGTGGCCAGGTACTGCTCCCTCTCGTCACCTGGGGTCCTGTCCTTGGGCAGTCAAGGCTGAAAGAGGAGCCACAGGGGGTGTGCCAGGGAGCCCGATGGATACTGAATAAAGAGCATTGGAGTAGAAGTCTCCCCTTAGTGCCTTTCCTGCTGGCCCAGGAGTGGGAAGCCATCCAAGACTAAAGGTTGCCTTGGTCAGCCCAGGGCCTTTGGCTGACTGTGATTTTATTAACGAAATTAGAGAAAGCACATGAGCCAGGTGAGATGCCTCACCTGTGGGTGAGGAAGGCAGGATTAGGGGGAGCTGTAGCCTTGGCTCCCAGGCCAGCCAGAGCTTGATTTCAGGGCCTGAGGACACGTGTCCAGTCGGGAGCCATGCACAGGGAGTAAGGGTGCGTTACGCTCTGCTCTGTCCTCAGTGTCCCCCTCAGATGCCCATAGCCCGCCCCTCCCCCAGTTGATGGTTACTCTAATCTTCCCAGAAACACTAGACCGTCAGAGCCAGTGGGGCCTCGGGTACCCTATCGATGGGCAAAGAGGAGTGCCACCTGGAACTGGTTAGCACAGGCCCATTTCTGGTGTTATTCAGGGCAGTTGTGGGACTCCCCTGGATGGCAGACCTCCAATGTCCCCATCTATGCCACTTAATGAAGGTCCCCAAGTCAGCTTGGCCCCCCACTGCTCTTAGTCTCCTCCCTACACTCTGTTCTTGGTAAGTGGACAAGCTGTTTTTCAGTTCTCGGATTATAGAAATCCCTTAAAACAATAATAACCTGTATCTTAAAACCCAGGCCTGTTTTGATGCGTGCGTAAAGAACTAAAGTGCAGGGGAAATTAACTACCCCACTGGCTGGGTGGCTGGGTGGGATGGAGGCTGGCAAGTTCCACTCTGCAGCTCCCAGTGAGCACAGAATGGAGATGTTCTGCGTCAGTGGAAGGGGCACCCTCTAGAGCAGATCAGGTGGCAGAGGGGGAGGTACACAGATGGCAGGAGACACAGCTGCCCCAGCGAACCCCAGTTCTGCTGTCCCCAGGTATGCAGGCACCAATGTCCACCATAGCCTGACGAGGATAGGATGCAGCTCCTGGAATCCTGCCCCTTCGGCAGGGCAGCTGGGGCCCTAGCTTTCCACACCCCGTCCCCCGAGAGCCCCTTGGTCCTGCCTTTGCTGGCTGCTCCAGTGCCCAGAGCCAGGCTGGATTCTGCAAGGTCAATGAGCACAGATCATTACTCCCACCTACATCCTAATCTACTCAGGCCCCTGATACCTGGGCCCCCCCCCCTTCTCTCCTGCAACTTGGTCTCCGGGGCAGAGCATGCCCTCCCAGACAGCTGCTTCACAGGGGTGCCTTGAAGCCGGCCAGAGAGCACGGGGCCAGTGGGTGCTGGCAGAGCCACCCCAGCCCTTTGGGGCTATGTGAGGCCTAGCTCATCTGACGATACGGGAGGAGGAGACATAATCATTTCTGTGCCTAGATGGTGAGCTCGCTGCACACAGGAGGTGTGTGAGAAATGCTTCCTGAATGAGTACCCTAAGGGCCTGTCCTCTCAGGTGGAGAAGAACACAGGACGGGCCCGAGCTTGAGCAGATGGTCTCATGTTAGTCTGCTAACGTGCTGACAGAGAGAAAGCAAAACTACCCAGCTCTGAGTCTGCTTCCCTG
This sequence comes from Lontra canadensis, assembly GCF_010015895.1. NCBI lineage: Eukaryota > Metazoa > Chordata > Mammalia > Carnivora > Mustelidae > Lontra > Lontra canadensis. Next base: position 12,961,898 of record NW_022631051.1, read on the forward strand.
TGTAGAAAGGCTTCTCATAAATCTGCTTGGGGAGAGTGGGAGGGGGGACCCAGGATGAGTGTGGAGCCACTCTGGCCAATCACTGTTCTCTAATGGGATGAACGTGAACAGAAAATCACACCTGCGGTCACAGGGCCAGAGCAGGGAACTGCTGAATCTGAGAAAGAGGGACACTGCTCAGCTCTCCAGAAAGATGCAGGCAGCGAATGCTGTAACTCACCTCTCAGTGAGCCTGCCCCGGCACAGGCCCTCCTGGCTAGGGTTTGGGGTCACTGGCTGCAGTAGGGTGCCGAATGTTTAACAGCCAGCCAGGAGGGGGCTGATTTGTAGCATTTGCCAATTTCTGTCATGTGAATACTCTCTCCTGGATGAGTTTAAGCCACCAACACGATGGCGACCAGCTCAGAGTTTCTAAAACTCGAAAACCTGGCACTTGGGAGCTGGTACCCGCCAGCTCCAGCCCTCCAGCCGGCTGGCGGCTGGTGTGCAGACAGGGATGCTCTGCCGCTGCTAACCTGGCTTTCAGCAACCCTGTAGGCAGGTGGGGGGCCGGCTCTGTCAGCACAGTGCAGAGAGCACCTTCCTGCTCCCCTCCCCGCAGGCTTGTCAGCGCTAGGGCAAGAGGCCGACCCCAGCTTGTCTCTGAGGGAGGCCCACACTGGAGCCCGAGCTGGTTGACTTCCTGTTTGGGGAGGGCCACCAGGCTCAGAGATCTGAGGAACACTATGGACATCCCCATGCAGATTCTGCCAAAGCGCGTGGCAAAGTCTGTTGTGGGGGAAGAGGCGAGCGACGGGGATGATGTCCCAGCTGTGCTTAGTGACAGCCTGTGCCTGGGGGGGAAGGGAACTCTAGTGATACAGCAGGAGGTGACTACCATGGAAGGGTGGCTGAGATGCTCCAGACAGTGCTGGGTCCACAGGATGAGGAGGTAGGGCTAAACGGAAAGGCAGTATTAGGATCCTGAAGCTCCCCTATGCAGTGTGGAGCAGGAATGGAAGGGCTGGTCACACTGAGCAGCAGGTGGGCCTGAGCCCAGAGCATGGCCTCATCCTTCTGTTTGGCAGATATCTGATGGAGGACTTACTCAGGGCAAGGAGTTAAGCATAGAGGTAGACAGGAAATGGGAGCCCTTGGAAGCTTCCAGTGCAACAGGGAAGGCGGAACAGAGGAAACTGCTATTGACAATGGCCTCAGTGGCCTCACGTCTCCCTGGGAAGAGAGGGAAGAAGGTCTCAGCCAGAGGAACTGAACTATCAGTTGGCAAGTGCTAGGGGTCACATCTAGGCATCAGGCTGTGCTGTGGGGGAGTGACGGCTGATGGCCACTGCCTTCTCCGCCCTGTCTCCACTCTGCCCTTGCTTATCACAGGCTGGAGCCGACACCGCATGGGAATTCACACCAAGCCCAGGGCCCTGGGGGAGTGAGTACCCATTGCCACTGGCCACTCACTGAGTCGGAGCAATGGGCTCACAGCCAGGGTCCGTTGAGGTGAGAACCAGGTGGCCTTCGCCCTGTTAGTGCTAGGAGAAGGGCTGGGCCACAGAGCAAAGGACCTTGGATGGGCGCAGGGCCTGAGGAGCCCACATGGAGTTGGGGGGCGGGGACTGTTCACAAGTACCGACAGCACCTCTGAGCTGACAGCAACCCGTTTGTGAGTACATGTGTGCCCTCCTCCTTGCAGCCAACCACAGAGAGAAAGAGTTGGTCTACACTGTAAAGGGGATGCCGCTGGGGAAAGTATGTGGCCAGCCGAGCCCCGTGCCCGCCTGTACCTGCACCGTCATGGCCTGACCCTCTTAATGCCTTTGCCTCAGCAGAGCAGCTCAGAACTGTGCCTGGGACTGTCCATTCCAAGGACCGCTGGCCCCTCTGCCGGCCAGGGCCTGCCTCCGGGGTCTGGTCCAGGAGGTTCCTGATATCCCAGGATCATCTGCGATTTGCAGAGGTTGCAACAAACTGGATGTGGCCCTGGCACACCATGAGATCGGAAGGAGAGACTCAGGGAGACCCGTGCTGTGGTGGGGGGCATGTGGGGGGAAAGCTGGCGGCCTCTATGTGGGTCGATGGCATGCCTTCCCGGCACAGACCCAAGTCCCCATGGCACAGTTCCTGGATCTATGCCCTCGACTGGGTCAGGAGCAGGAGGCAGAGTGGGGGTGTACTCTGCTTGGACTGCCTGTGGTCCTGCCACTGATGGGGTGTGGGGGGGCGGTGCCAACCCTGACTCAAGTCCCCTGAGCCCAAGGAGGGGAAGGCAGTCCACCCCATAAGGCTCTCCCCGGAGCACCCCTGTACCTACAGGATGTGGGAGAATCCCTGAGGGAGCAGTGCCAGCTCCCCATCCCCTGAGAGCCAGATTCAGGCCTGGGACACACATATCTCTAGGACACACACATGATCTCTAGGCCCCATTTTCCCCATTTGCAAAGCTGGCTGGTTAGGACACTAAAGGACAAAACTAAGCTGGGGTATCACCCACATCTGGTTGTTGCCCATTCTAATCACCTCCTTTGGCCTAGCTCTGTGATCACCAGCTCTGCTAACCATAGATAAAAGCCTGTCTTACTGCAATCCACTGTATCACCTTCAACATGTCATTTCATGACACCACGCCACCACCAAGCTCCCTTTAGGGCTGAATGACAAAGCAGTGCTAGGGTACGGGGACAGTTTGTAGGACAGCCTTGAGCAGCCCCCTCCTCTGAGGCACACTGCACATGACCCCCACTTAGGGCCCGGCCCTTTCAGGGGCTTCCCAGAAGGGCTGAGTGTCCCAGCAGGTGCATACCCAGAAGATGGCCCTGACCTCTGGCTCTTCCCCTGCCTGCATGCTTCCTGCCCAGTCCAGTTTGCTAAGCACCACTGTGTGCTAGCCCTGTGCCCACAGCACATGCCATAGAGACTAGGAGGATGATGGAGCTTTGGGCCTGGCCTCACGGGGTGGGGGGGCTGGGACCTGTACTGAGGTCAGCTCCCCTGGGAGCTGAGAGTCCCAGGATGAGGAGGGGCCACTGCCCAGGGCTGAGCAGAGGTTACAATCACAGTCTGGAGTCTGGTTATGTAGCACCTGCCAGCTGCAGAACTTGACGCCCTAAGGGGCGGGTCCTTGTGTCCTACCCATAATCCCAGGGACCCTCCTCAACACATGTCAGTCAGGTATCTGTTGGATAAGCAGTGGGGACACCGTGCCTCCCCTAGAGCCTTGCTGTGGCCCAGGCCACACCTAGCTGTGGCCACAGTTGATCCTGCATGAAAGCAAAGCAGGGGACACCCCTGGGAACTGCCAGGTTCTGAAGGAGGGGGCAGGTGTCCCAGGACAGCATAAAGTTTGTAGAAATGATACCACAACCGTGCAGCATGTTTGCCCGCCCCCCAAACCTAGCTCCTTGTGCTGTCGGGAAAGTTGGGTTCACCTCAGTGTCTGGCCTCTAGTCCAGGCCTTGCATCTGCAGAGCAGGTACACAGCAGGTACACAACAGGCCCCTTACAGGGGCGGGAACACCAACAGCTCCACCAGAAAATGGGCAACTAGTGAGCTCCCTGTGGGTTTTCATGTAAGAACACTTTGATACTTTATACTTGGACCTTTTCATCTGTCTTTTCTGAAGAATCTTCTACCTTTAAGCAGCTGCAGAGTCCACTAGCAGATCTGCAGGGGTAGAGGTTGGGGGGCAGGTGCCCACCCTCCTGTGCCTCCCAGGGGTTTGCAGCAGGGTGCTGGGGCCCCACCTGGTGGGGTACTAAAGGGGCGGGGGCAGGGCCTGGGGCACACAGCCTCTTGGGACTGTCACAGTGGGATGGGTGGCTAGCCAGTATGCTTCTGTGCCCGAGTGGGGCAGTGGCCGAGTCTCTGAGTTTAAAGCCCTCTCTCTCTTTACTCCTGGAAGAGGCCATGGGACAGGCCCAAAAGGCAGGCAGAGCTGCCAGGAAATGGCATTGCCACAAAAGGTGGGCCAGAGGCAGGGAGTCCTGGCTTGGCCCCAGGCAGCAGGTGTGGCTAAGGGAGGGACCATGACTGTCCTAAGCCTGGGCACCCCCACCTGTCCCCCGACCCGTGACCAGGACAACAGGCACAGCTCCCGCCGCCCCGCAGGATCAGTCAGGTGACCCCTGGGATGTGGTCTAGCCTCCTGTGCTCTCTGAGGGGGCCCCATGGCGGATAGTAGGGGCCCACCACGGACTCTGGAGCCCCTAGGTGCCTGCCGGGGCTGTATGCGGCGATGGGGCCCCAGGCAGGCCCAGGACCCATTAAATCCTTCCAGGATCAGGGCGGGGAATCATTATGAATGCCGGGCATGGCTCCTTGCATCTGCTCATTGCCGTGGTCCATGGACAGCCCAGAATCTGCCTCCCCTGCCCAGGTGCTGTCCTGTGCTTGCTGCAGCCCTCCACGCCCAGGAACCTAGAGATCCTGACGTTACCCCTGGCAACGTGCTGACGCAGATGCCAGCGGGTGGGGGATGGGGGGAGGTGGTGGTGGTGGCTGTGGCTCGTTTGCCAGGCATGGGGGCGGGGGGCTCTGCCAGCCCACTGACAGAGAGAAGATGAGGACTCAAGAGCCGAGAGGGAGAGAAGACCTCTGAGGAGCTATGTCCAGAGTGTAGCACCAGGCCCCCAGGTTCCCTTAGCTTCTGCAAAAAACAGCACGGCTGGTTCTTGGCTACCTTGCCTTTGCTGGGGCCCAGGGACACTTGTGGGCCCTTGCAAAGAAGGCATGGGGGGCAGCCCTGTCCTGTTACCGATGGCTGCATTCGCCTTGGCTGGCAGGAGGAGGGCAGGGACACAGAGAGGCGGGTCGGCGGTGGTGATAGGAGCTGCCTGCAGGCGCCGGCAGAGGCAGGCTCTGCTCTCTGCCTGGCCCGGCTCTCCCCTGGGCGGCCAGCCCACCGTGGCGGCCAGCCGGCTGGAGGAACCACAGGGGCTATTGTCTTTCCTCGGCAGCCTGTTTGTTTTCCATCCTGAGATAGTGCTGGTAGAGCATGAAAGGTCACAACTATTTGGAATCCAGTGAATTTCCAGCCTCGCTTGAGTTTCTCATGAAGAATTTCCTTTCTGGGGAACAAGCACCTCCCCAGGCCTGTGGAGACAAGGGTGGTGGCAGCGGTGGGGTACAGGCCTGGCTTCTAGCCCCTCCCTTTAGAAAATTCCCTGAGCAGCTCTAGAGCCTGGCTGCCTACGGGGGGCAAATATAGGTCTTCCAGAAACCACGCCCCCAGCCAGGCCAGGGGTTGCCATCCCTGCCCAGGGCTGCTAGCCATGTGCCCCCAAGGCACAGGGCCGGGAGTAGGCTAGAGATGTGAGGGCCTGCGTGGGGCTGCCTGTACAGCCATCTGTCCACCCAGCCCATCTGTGCGGCCATTCACCAGCACATGAGTGGGGACCCATACGTAATGACAGGCTGCAATGGAGGGGTGTGCTGGCGCTGGGTCAGGGAAGGCCTTTCAAAGAGGTGACTCCTGAGATGAGACCTGAAGGACTGAGACAGGCAGAGGCAGGGTGGTCACACTCTTAAGGCTGGACACAGTAGAGCATGTCAGTGAAGCAAGCCCACGGAGGCCAAAGCAGAAAGGAGAGAGACGGTGAAGAGGTAGGGGATTGGCCACGTGGAGCCCGTCAGGCCTCAGGCAGGAGAAGGCCTGGCTTTGGACCCATCTTGGAGGACACTTGGGCCACTTCCTAGTTGATAGGCTCAGGGAGCAGAGATGATAGCCAAATCCCTTCATGAGACTCGGGACCAGCTTAGGGCCCAGGCATCCCGCCTCCCACGTCCTGCCATGCCTTTGGGCACAGGCTTGGCCAACAGAGCCTTCCAGCAGACAGTGTGGGAGCCTGGCCCAGTGCTGAAGGAACCTGCCATGCTTGTGCTGAAGATGACAGATGAAGCAGCCCTGAGATCTAGGCCCCGGGAAGACACCAGAGGACAGGCTGTCACCAGCCTCAGGACACAGCAGAAACAGGCAGAAGCCCAGAGTGCTGACCACGGGAGTACCGTGTGGCTGGCAGACCTGCCAGCCAGACCTGTTCTGGGGCCTCACCTGGGCACCTGACCCTGGTCTTGCATCCTGGCCAGGTCAGCCCCAAGCCGTCTGCCCAGAGCAAAGCCTCATCGAAGAGCCCGACTTCGCCCGCCGTCTGGGATGCTTCCTATGCCCAGAACCACACATGGCACTGAAGTGAGCATAGGCAGAAGAATAAGAGGAGCTAGAACCCCTAGAAACTGCATAGTGCTAGGGGCAAGGCCGCCCTGCCCACAGGGAGCTGCAGGCTTGCCCTGCCCCATGGATGCAGTGTCCTCAGTCCAGACCCCTTACCCTGTCACTGCCTGGCACAGCTCTGGAGAGAACCCTGGATGCACACAGGGCAGATGAGGGGAGCCCTGCTTCCTATCTCCACGACTACTTGAAGCTGTTTATTTCCCCTCCTCCAAGAGGCTGGACTTCCTTGGAAACCTGACGAAAGCCAAAGACCCTCTCTCCGTCCAGAAAAGCGCTCAGACACCCAGCACAGTGGCCACAGCCTGCAGCCACCCACAGGCTTTCTTGGGGCTGCAGGCTCAAGACTCCTGGCTGAACCCAAAGAATAAAGCTGCCACCTGCCTTAGAAAAGACTGAGTGAAGGACCAAGCCCCTACCTTGCCATCACCTGGTCCCTTGAACCCTGGAGGCTGACCCTGCCCCCCATTTCCCAGCATGGTGGGTCCCCCACCATGACCATCACCCCAACCCCTGCTAGCCCACCGCCTCCCAAAGCTGCTGGCACCCACAGTCCTACACCACTTACAGCTGCTTGCAGACCCCTGTTTGCTCCCACGCCCCTCACCCCCAGGATCAAAGGCCTCTTAAGGGCAGATTCCAGGTCTCTGCTCAGTGTTCCTGCCTGGCACAAAGCTTCCTTCACAGGGCAGCCTGGGTGGGGCAGCTCAGGCCTCCCCCATGCTATCCAGCTGCTCGGCCCCTACCACCACTCCTGGGCATCCAAGGACACTATGGTGCCTTGTGACCTGGGCCTTCTGGTTGAGGGCTGAGCTTGCATCGTGTGGCCACCCCCTCCTTGCCAGCGGTCTAGCTTCCTTCCCTGCCCAGCAGCTCCCCCTTGAGCCCCCACTGGCTCAGCACCATCCCTCGTTGCCCCTTGGCCCCTCCTTGCACTGCCCCCACTCTCTGGGGCGTCCACCTACCACCTGCCTTTGACCTCCTCCTCCACACAGTAGTCCTTAGACAGGGCTGAGGGCCTGACAGACTCCCTACACCCACCCAACCCCTGGGGATTAAACCTCAGAAACAGTTCTGAACCCTGTCACCACCAGAATCCCAGGATCCAGTTGGGGTTGTGGGGTTGTGGTTGCAGTTCCCAGGACCCAGCACAGTGCCTGGGATTGGTAGAAGTTCTGTGCATTTAGTGAACTGCTACACGGACCGACACCTGAATGCCTGGCCTGGGCCCTGTTCCCACTCCTGTTTGGCAGAGCTGTCAACCTCCCTCCCAGCCTCCGGGCTTACTCCCCTAATGCACCTGACTGCCCCCCAACCTCATGGGAACAAAGCTCCTCACAGGGCCCAGCTTCCCCTTTCTCCTCCTCAGTGAGCCTCCCTGATACCCAGGTGTCCAAGGGCCCCTCCTCTGGGCTCCAAGCAACTTGCCCTTGTAGCTGAGGAGCAGGCCCCACTCAGCAGAGGGCAGCCCTCCATGCCCTGAGTATTTCAGGCATGGGGTATGGGCTTCTTGTGGCACTGACGTCAGGCCACCTGGGTACCTTGGGGTCTCTGAGCCCCTCGTCAGCAGCTGGGTGAGGGCACCCCTACCTGGTGGAGCCTGAGGGTATGGTGATTACTCAGAGGGCATTCAGAGCGCTGAGGGCCTGCCGGGGCCCCGAGGTCAGAGTGGGAACTGTCCCTGCTAGGGTGGCCACTGAGAGAGCTGACAGCAGGCGCTACCCCAAGGTCCTTGAGTGCCCATGATGGCCACCATGCCCCACACCATGCTCCCTGGACAGTTCCTCACCACCATGGCTCCCCCCTCTGACTGCAGCCTCTCCGGCCGTGCTGGCCCATACCCCCAAGCCCACCCACTTCCAAGGAGCCAGCAGTGGCAGCAACAAGTAGAGGAAAAGCCCGCACACTCACCGTCTGGTTGTCCTCGTAGAGCTTCAGGTCATAGCCACTAAGCTCCACACAGAAGATGATGGCTGTGACGCCCTCGAAACAGTGGATCCATTTTTTGCGCTCCGACCTCTGCCCGCCCACATCTACCATCTTGAAGGTGAGCTCCTTGAAGGTGAACTTGTTCTCCACGATGCCCGTGGTCATGTCCCGGGAGCGCAGAATGTCCTCAACGGTGGGGATGTAGTCGGGTGCTGCGATGCGCTCCAGGTCATTCAGGTAGTAGGCGGCGTTGTCTTCCAGGTGGTACTCGCTGGAACGGCCAAAGCAGGCCTGCGCCCCGGGGTCGGCCCACAGCCGCCGCATGACGCCCAGCAGCTCAGGGGTGATCTCGCCCTTGCTCTCGGCGGGGCCTGTGAGCGCAAAGAGCTGGACGGCGTCGTAGGCACGGTCCGGGTTGTGGAAGTCGATCTTGAGGGCGGCCAGGGCACGGATGATGCGCGTCAGCGAGTCGATGGCGTTGTAGATGATGAGGGGCTTGTACTCCTTGCAGGCCTCCAGATTGAAGCCCCCGCTGTGGATGATCTTCATCTGCTTCACAATGGTGCTCTTGCCGGAGTTGCTGGTGCCCAGCAGGAGCAGCTTGATCTCACGGCGCTGCCGCTGGCTCTCTGAGCGCAGATGGCGGTCAATTCTCCGGGACCGCCGCGCTGCCTCTTTCTCCTCTGAGCTTTGCCGACATCCCATGGTCCGGCAGCGGCGGGCCCAGATACAGAGCACGGGACGGGGTGCCTCTCCCTGTCGCCACCAAGCAGGGGACGCTGAGATGTGAGCCGGGTGTGCCCGGCGGATGGAACCCTGCTGCCCTCGAGGTGCTCAGCGTGCGTGGGGGGGCGAGGCCATGCCACACTGCAGCCCCTGCCCCAGCACCTCTTCTCCAGCTGGCATGGTGATCGCCTGGGGGGAGGAGGTGGCCGGGCCCTCCCTCTAGGGCCACTCCACCTGCCCAGGCCACCGTGGGACCCGATGGGCTGCAGTCATTCCCTGTCCTCCCGGCGGTGGGAAGCTGTACTCTAGCGTCTGCCTAGGCTGCTGCCGTCGGGCTGCCGGTTGCTGCGGCGGGGCTGCTAAGCGTGGCTGCAAGGCCAGCCACCAGTGCCGCGGGCGCTCCCTGCGGCCCCCCTGCCTTGGGCATCCGCCCTTTACCTGCCAACACAGAGAAGAGGGTGAGCCTCCTCCCACCACAGGCCTGGTGGTAAAGGGAGACCTCGGACCTTGTCGGGAAGCAGCCCAGAGAACAGTGAATCAAACCCCCTCCCTTCTTTGGACCTCTGCTGAGTTGTGCCCAAACCCACAGCGAAACAAATGTGCCTGGGAGCCATGCCCCGTACCAGTGTGCCTGGAGCCTGGTGCTTGAGGAAAGCGTGCCCAGAGCCATACAAGGACTTTAACCTTAGGGTTTTCGGAGTGAGGGAGTGAGCCTGGGGCCCTGCCGCTCCTTCCTGCCCACTGGACCCGGCCAACCTCACCCTCTCATAGCCTCAGTCTCTGGGTCTGGTGGTGGTTAGGATTCAATACGACGATCCTACTGTGATGTCCTCCCCCCACCTCCCTCACTCTCTCCTGTAGCTGCAGGGGCTGTACCCACATGGGCCACAGCATCAATGGGGCTCAACTCCTCCTTGGTTTATGGTGGGGTCCCATGCCAGGGTAACTGGGTAATCGCCCTCAGCACCTCTCATGGGAGCTGGGTCATTCCTGCTGTCTTTCAGGGCAGGACATTCACAAGGAGAAGGCTGGCCAGGGCTGGTGTAAGCAGATAGGCAAGGAGCAGAGCAAGGCAGAGGCCCTGGACTGGGAGCCCACAGGGTGGACAGAAGCCTTGCTCTTGGTGGGTGAGGTAGCAGTGCGGGAGGGGAGGGGAGGCATGGGCAGGGTGGGCTGAGTTGGGGTAGCAGGGGCTACAGAGTGCAGGGCAGCAGCCAGGTGTGGGAGGCAAGCCAGGACAGTATATCTGAGGGCACTGGGAATCGCTGAGTCCAAGACAAGGCAAGGGGGCAGTCCACAGGCTCTGAGGTCCCAGGCTGTGTCTTTCATGTCTGTGCTCCCACACTGATGGTCAATAAGGAACAGCTGTGCTCACACCCTGGGCAGGGTGTCAGCACCTCAGCACCCAGCTCTCAGCTGCAAGCTCTTCCCAGGCCTCTCCCAATGACCTATGAGCCGCTGGGCCAGGGCCCTCCCCACCAGGGCAGACCCAGAGCTCAGGCTCTGCCCCCACCTGGCAGCCTGCCCCACACAACTCTTGCCTCTTTCCTGCAACCTCTGCCCTGGCCTGGCTGTCTCTGGCAGCCTCCTCATTCTGCTGTAGCCAGCCTTCACCCCTCCCCTCTAAAGCCCCCACCTGCCTCATGGCAGGCCTTGGATGGGAAGGACCCAAGGCCAACAGACCCTGAGAGCCAGGGGCCTCATCTCGTTTCCTCAACCGTCCATGCTCCCAGATGGCCTCTGTGCCTGTCAGGCCCAGCAGTTCTGCTCTGAAGCAGGCCCTGAGGCCTGTTCTTTCCCTGGACCCACCTGCCTCCATGGCCAGGGGGCCGGCAAGCACCTCTCATGCTACCTTTCCCCCTCAGTCGAACCTTCATGTGCACCCAGTGCTTCCAGGATGATGAGTCTCATCCCAGCTGCGTGGCCTGTGCACTTGACTCCACATTACAGAACCTGCCCTCACCAGTCTCGAGCATCTCTTAGGGGTAGAGCATTCAGTGCAGGGCCTGGAACCCAGCCAGGGGCAGCCAGTACCCCAGTGTCCTCATCACCTGTGACTGTCCCTTAGAACCAAGCATGGCCTGATTGCTCAGCCCTCGTCCCCTGGGGCCTGGGAGCCGTGCAGTATCCTGCACACCACAGGCATGCAGTGAGCACAGGTGGGAGAGAGGCTTAGGCATGAAGAAGCTGAGGAACTCTGCCCTTTATCCACAGTCCCACTAGACCGTGGGTGGGGGACATGCCCGCCATGTACCTGCCATGTGAGCAGAGGTCAGGGAAGGAATTCAAGCAGCAGTGAGTTCTAGGTTGTGAGATCACAAGGGTCTTTTTATTTTTTCTTCCTCTTCTTTGCATTTTACCCTATTTCGTATCTTCTTGAATGAACTTCTATTCTAAGAGAGGTTTGTAAACAAGTATCAGGGCATTAACAAGGCCCTGTCTCTCATGCCACCCATGCTTGCCTCTCTCCATCCTGGACTATGAGAGTGTGGAACAGGGACCCGGTGGCTGCTCCCTGGGTCCTGCTGATGAGCCGGCAGGCCCTCAGGTGTAGAAAGGAGTCCAAAGTCCCGCAGCTGCCCAGGGCGCCTGGGGACACCCCTGCCAGTGCCCTCCCTCCTGAAGGCAAGGCCAGCCGTGCTGGTGGTGCCCCATGTTGTCATTATTGTTTTCCTTAATTTGTGTTTGAGAATCTGAGGTATACTCAGGCCCCAAGTGGCCAGTTCTCCCTGGGCTGGTCAGTGATAGGGACAAAGGTCACACCTGAAATGGTAGGTTCCTACCACTATTCACTGCCACCTAGACAAGCAGCAACCAGGCACCAAGTCTACATGCCTCGAGGCACCCTGCAGTGACCTAACTCTTAGGAAATGGTCTAGCCCAAAGAGGTGACACGGCCTGGGGTTGTGCTGGAAAGTCCCCTGCCTCCATGTGGAGTTACACCCAACTGGACCAAAACATCGGCCACATCCTCCCAGTGCCATGCATGATGGCCCTGTGGCCAGATTCTTCTCAAACCCAAATCCCTCCCCTTGCAGCTTGGGCCTGAGGAGCCTGCCAAGCTGAGCACAGGGCTGTTCTCTGTAGGGCTGTCTCGGCCAGCTGGGGCTGCTGCTCCTCAGTGGCCCCTTGCCTTGCTCCTGTACTGGAACCCCACCTGATCTTCACAGGTCAGCTCACGAGTGCCTGCCACCCCACCAGCAGGGCACCCTGTCCCCACCTGTGGCCTGTGCCTCTCTCCTCTGTGCCCTTCCTTTCTCTGGTTTCTCCTGCCAGGCTGGGGTTTCCTTAGAACAATGGTGATGCCCTTACTGAACACCAAATACAAAAATTAACTTAAAATGGATCAAATACTTAAATGTAAGACCAAAACTATAGCAATCTGAGGAGAAAGCATAGGTCAAGAGCTGCATTGCATTGCATTTGACGATGGTCTCTTGGATATGACACCAAAGGTCATAGACATCAAAAGGAAAAAGAGACAAACTGGACTGCATAAAAATTACAAAATTTTGTTCAAAAAAGGCACTATCAACAGGTAAAAAGGCAAATACAGCCTGGAAGCAAATACCTGCAAATAAAAAATAAAGGGTTAATATCTATAATATACAGAGAAGTAAACCTCAGTAGCAGAACAAGTGCCCTGACTGGAAATTGGGTGAAGGACTTGAACGCACATTTCTACGAAGAAGATAAACACATGGCCAGTAAGCGCATGAAAAGATGCTCGGTAGCACTGAATGTCAGGGCAGTGAAGATCAAAACCACAGTAAGACACCACCACGCACCCAGAAGGATGAGTACTATATTTTTGAAACAACAACAACAAGAAAAGGATGAACAGAAATTGGCTCCCTTATGTACTGTTGGTAGAAATACAAAGTGGTACAGCTGCTACGGAAAACAGGAGGGTGGTTCTTCCTCAAAAAACCTAAAAATAGAATTACCAGCAATTCCACTTCGGGTATACACCCAAGAGAATGGAAATCAGGGTCTTGGAGAGATTTCTGTACACCTGTGTTCACAGCAGCACTAACTGCGACAGCTAAGAGGTGGCAGCAACCCCAGCGCCAGCTGACAGATGAGTGGACACGTAAAGCACACCCACAAAGGAATATTATTCAGCCTTAAAAAGGAAGGACACCTGCTACAAGAGGGATGACCCTTGAGGATTTCACACTCGGTGAAAGAAGCCAGTCACGAAAGGACAAATATTGTGTCATTCCATGTCTAGGAGGTCCTTAGAGTTGTCAAATTCATAGAGACAGATGGTTGCACAGCATTATTAATGTATTTAAAACCATGGAACTGCAAACTTAAAAATGGCTAAAATGGTAAGTATTATATTATGTCTATTTTAACACCAAAAAAAAAAAATGTCTTGTGGGTAAGCTACCCCAAAAATAAAAAGAGCGAGGAGGCCATGTGGTACAAGAGAAAGAGGCAGGCCCCCTGCCTGGTCTTGGCTTCCCCCCACCAGTGGAGGGCTGCTTGGGGACCACATCATCCATTCTGTGGACTGGAATGCCTGACTAATGGCCCCAGCTGGTACCAAGATTCGCCCACCTGGTCTTCAGTCCAAAGCCGCCCTGTCCAAGGAGGTGTGACTTGCGTTTTGGGGAGGTATGCGCTCCACAACCCCAAGGCCGAGAGCGGGGCTTCTGAGAATCAGGAGAGCAGTTTGGGGGCAGTGGGTGGGCAGCCTGGGGCTGGCCATGTGGTCCTTGACCAGTGCAGCCACAAGGCAATGTGGGAGTAAAGGGGAAGGAAACACAGCCGGGAGGCGATTGTGTGCGTCAGCCCAAGTCCAGGAACTTCTGCCATCTGCATGGGGCAGCCACCAACAGTCACATCTGAGGTGGGTCCCTCTTTTAGAGGCACCCTCTTCATTCAGGTCACCAGAACCAAACAAGCAGAAGGCCCACTCAGAATTCTTCCTACAGCTCTGCAGGGCTCAGCTATGTCCCAGGGCATATCAGTCTCTGTGCCTTGGAACTGGTGGCAGGAACTGGGCTGTGCACAGATACAGGGAGGGGAGGCCTGTGAACAAGTGTATGTGCCAAGGTCCAAAAGGGACCTCAGTTTATTCCCATTCTGAGGCTTGGCTTCTTTGCCTTTATGTGAGCTTCCTGCCAGTCCTCTCTCAGTCTGATCCAGAGCTTTACTGGGCCTCCTCAAACTTCCCAGTCAGCCCAGGGAAAAAGGACCAAGGGCTGGATGACCACATTGTTTCCTGGTTCGATAACTGCTCATGGGTCCCCAGTGCCTGATACCCTCAGTCCCCTCACCACAGGGTCTGGCTGGAAATTACTGAGGCTTCTGGGTCTGGCTTCTGGGTCTGGCTGGAAATTACTGAGGAATGGGTGAGTGAAAGACTGTACCAGGCAAAGGAAGGTCGTGTGCAAAGGCTCTGTGGGCAAGGGGGAAGAGAGACCGTGATGTGAATGGGGAGCTGAAGGAAGGTCAGAGTGGCTGGACAGAAAGGAGAAAGTCACAGGTGAGAGGAGGAGGCAAGGTTGGTCAGGGGCACCCACTGTGTGGGTGCATGGTTATGACCATGTGGTTGAGTGTGTGTGTGTGTGTGTCTGGGTTCGCACATAGGCAGTTGTGTATGTGTCTGTTCACAGGACCATGTATGTGCGTGTGCACTGGTCCAGGCATGCGCTTGTGTGCAGGTCCACGGACACGTGTGGGAATGTGTAAGTGTGTGCATGTGCCTGTGTGTGGCTACCTGTGGCATGCAGGGAACAGAGGACATACCACATACAGAGGGCCACAGCGTGGAGCCAGTGAGGTGCATGAGAGGGGCCGAGGGGAGGAGTCGGTGTTCCTTACCAACTTAGCAGAGTTGGGCCTTTGAGTCTGGCACCTGGGCTAGGGCGGGGGGCACTGCTGAATGAAGCAAAGACCCATGCCTGCGTTTACACAGGTGGAGAGAGGTGAGAATTAGATCAAAGGCAGCAAATGATCTGTGATGGAGAAGGGAGCCAAGCTGCACATGAGTAGGGTCAGGGGTGCTGTGGTAAAGGTTGCTGGTCCATGAAGTGGGCAGGGCCTGCTCCCTGACAGGTAATAGAGCAGATGGTGAGGGGAGTGGAACTGCTGGTTCCAAAGGTGAAAATGTGCTAGGCCAGTCTAAGGGACATGAAGGAAGGTGGATAGATGGTGTCAAATGTGAGGGGCTGCCAGTAGAAGGTCACTGTGAGAGCTCCAGCTTTTTCTCTGAGAGAGCTGAATGTCAGCCAGGGTTTGAGCGAGGAGTGCCCTATATGTGAATCAAACGGGATGGACTCCTATGTGCAGCTATCCAGGTGACAGGGCAGCGGCGTGGGCAAGGGCTAGGGGCGGGGGACACACAGGCTGTATGGTAGACGGTGTCTGGTGACAGAGTGGTGGTAGGGTTCAGGGCACCCTGGAGTCTGGCCAGCAGGCTGGGAGTGGGGCCATTCTGGGAGAGGGGACGCTGGGAAGAAGCGACAGGTGTGCCATGGTGGGCTCTGCTCCATTAGGGCCCTTCCCAGGTCTCCCTAACTCACCTACTCACTTGCCTATTACCTAAAGGCTGGCAGGGTGTGAACCCCAAACCCAGAGTCTATTCAGGGACCTCTCGACAGAAAGCTGCTCTGCTGCCCACAGCCTCAAGGCCAGATACTTGGGCACACACACCACGTATTCCCTTTAAGACCTTCCCTGCCCTGCCCCCAGGCCCCTGATCCTGGTTCCTGCTCTCCACCTGACAGGTTCAGCCCGTCCTCATGTCTCACTGCCCCCTTCCCCCAGACATGACCCTCTCCAGTCTCCACTCCCATCACAGATGCTGGGTAACAGCCCTGAGCCAGGGGCTGGGAGTAAGGTATTGCCTCCTCTCTGGGGCCTTTCCACACTCTGGCGCTCTATACCCCAGATACCCACTGCATCAGGTGCCGGCTCTCCCCAGGTGCGCCCCACATGGCCTGGCACAGAGTCATGGCCGCTACTGTCCTCAGTCACAGCTGAGTAAAGGACCAGGTCAGAGCAGGGCAGAGCCAGGCTATGTGACACCAGCCCCTCCCGGGCCCTCCCCCCAGAGGAAAAGAGCCCAGAGTCAAGGTCACCAAGGTGTTGCTGCCCAAGCCAGGCTAAGCCAGAGGGTCGCCAGGGAGAGCAGACGGCTTATCAGCTTACAGGACTGGAGAAGGCCTGGCCTGGCAGGCGGGGCCCGCTCATCACCAGGCACCCACTTCCTTGGACGGAGGTGGAAACAAGAAGCCAAGCCCCTCACTCTGTGGACTCCTCCCTACCCAAGCAAAGCCCACTCCATGCTGAGTCCCGGACCATCAGAAAGGGGTGAGCCAGGGAGGGGAGTTTGGCCCCACTGAGGAGGCAGGCCTGCAGCTAGACTGAACGGAGAGAGAGGCACGGTTGTGTCTGGCGTCCAAGCAGAGGCCACTCAGATGGCCAGCTGTGGGGCGGGGGTAGGGGACGTGGGTAGAACCCCAGAGGCAGAGGGCAGCCCAGGTTTCAGGGCCAGCAGGCAGGGTTAGACCACATACCCAGGGCACGCACGGGCCCCAAGTCTTCCCTCACACACGCCCCCAGCCTGATGCTCCCTAGAGTGCTCAGCCCCCCTCAGTGTGAAGATCGTCAGTTTGAGGTCCTGGCCTTTCCACTGACCCAGAGTTGCCTGCCCATCGCCCCCTGGGGAGGCCAAGCATCAGCCTGCCTGGGCAGGGCTATGACTCAGCACTACTGTCCCCTGGCCCCACCCACCGCCCCAGCTTGCTCAGACACCTTCCGCTTTGGCAGCAGCAGCTCTCCCACCTGCCAGCTCCACCTTGGCACCCAGCAGCTGCTCTGTGGTGACCTGGAGTGGGAGGAGGGTGGAGGCCCATCCCCGGTATCTGTGACCTCAGGCTTTGCCGCACGTCAGGGCCCCTGGGCAGAGCAGTCCCGGTAGGCCCATGGCTCGGCATCTGCAGGCACTGGCAGGAGGACAGGCACATTGGGGCCCACACACCTCTGCTGCTGAGCTTGGCTAGCCTCGGCTGGCAGGTCAGAAGGGGTTCCCATGGCCTCCTGGGGCCAAACTCACCCAGGTCATTCCTATTTTCTTCTTCTAGAGAGTGGGTCCCCCTCTTTGCCCTCCGGAACTGCTGTCCCTGCGTCAGCTCCCACTGTGGCTCTATTTTAGAAACATTAGGTCCGGAAAAGCCTCTGCCTGCACGGTCACTGATTATCAGTTTTCCTCCCCTCTTAGTAAGGAAATGGTTCCCACTGCCCTTTCATGCCTGGCGTCCTGGAATCTGGTGTTCTACTTTTCAGTTGACATTTGTCCTCCCTCTTTCCTGCCTGAGTGTCGTGTGCTGGGTTCCTTCTCAGAGCCCAACCTGGACCTGCGGGGGTCTTCTTGGCGGCTCCTCTGTGGTCTCGGATAAGCCAATGACCTTTCCATGCCCAGTTCTTCTGCTGGGTTGGACTTCCCTTCCCTTCCAACTCCTTGCCTCTTCCCAGTCTGAATGGGGCAAGGCCCGAGCTAGGGCATCTGCCTCTCCAGCACCACTGTACCCACCTGCTAGCCCTCCACAGTATCAGTGGCCCCTTCCATATGCCATGCAGAGGTAGGAAGGAGGGTCCGAGGAGCAGGGGACCTGAGCCTGCAGGGCTCAGCTTTCCCACCATGGGGACCTCTGTCCCCCCAGCACAGCCTGCTCACCCGCTCTGACTTACCGTTGCTCTTTACGTTAACTTGCACTTTTTACTGAAATGGCTGTACTTTCAGAATGACTTCATATTCCTACTTAAGTGGAAAGCTGGAGTCACCACAGGCAGAAGTAACCTAAACTACGAGCTGGTGTCGCCGCGGCTTGCAGGGACGCTGCCTGTGGAAGGGCCTGCAGAGTTCTCGCTGTTTGTTAAACAACCAGGATTAGTGCACTGGAGGGTGCGAGAGTCACACTGGCACCAAACAGGGATTTTCTCCTTGAAGGAAAGGGATCGAGAGCGAAATGAAAAAGGATTACCCTCCTCACGGGGAGGCCGGGTGCTGCTCCCAGCTGTGGCCTCAGGCCACCTCATATGATGTGAGCATCAGGGAACCTGAGCCCAGAGGTCCTCTACCCCTGGGGCAGAGGCAGTGGGGCTGGAGGGTCAGCATTGCATCCCTTGTCCTAACTCAGAGGCTGTCTGTCATCTCAGAAAAGGGTGCCATCCCCACCTGTTGCTCCCTCTTCTGCTTGGTTCCATTTGCCTGTTCATCAGGGCACCCCGTGCTGCTTCTCCTGTCACTAAATGACCTAGCATGAGGTGCACTGGGCATCTGCACCCAGACCCTCTATCCTCAGATCCAGACGGGTAGTCAATCCGTTAACCACTGGGCCCCAAACAAGCATCACTGTGCCCTCTGGGAATGAAGCCTGGTGTGCAGAGGCTCTGCTCTAGACTTGGGGACATGGGTTGGGGAGGGGTGGAATAAGCTGAGTCTGTCCCGAGGAGCACGTGTTCTGGCTGGGGAGACTGTGAGCATGTAAGTCTGCAAGGCTACTTCTGATAAAGGGACAGCACTGTGGAGGCTAGGGGTGTGGAGTCATGTGGCAGGAAGGTCCAGGGAGGTGACACTGGATAAGACACGATCATAAGAAGTTGCTGTTTTGTGAGGGTGGGAGGGGGGCCAGAGCAGGAGGCAGGCAGGATGGGGATACCTAAGGAGACACTGCCCCAGGTGCTTGGTTAGGCAGCAGAAGACCCTGCTGGGCCTGGGCCCAGCTCAGAGCAGGCCCACCCAAGCCTCGTCCTTCCCATGGTTTCCTAGGGAGTGGCTCAGTGATGGCTGCTGTGGCAGGGACCCCTGCCCCCAGGGGCCAGAAGGCAGAAACCGTCCTAATTGAGAACCTCTTTCTCCCATGGAAGTGCCTTTGGTGGGGGTAGAGGGGTGCATCAACCCACCCAGACCTGTGGGCAGTCTGCTGCCACTCCCTGTGTGGGATGCTGGACATGTGGGTTCTCCCGAAAGGCTGGCAAAGCAAGGCCAGCAAGCGAGGCTGAATGCACCATGTCTCCCTCACACATTAGAGCTCGTGGGCCTAACCGACAGCACGTATGGCAGAATCTGGGTCGGCCCATTTCAAATGCCTGGTTGGTTTTTGACACAACACCACATACTTCTGGATGAAAAAGTCATATCTTCCTGAGGAGATAAAAGCCCCTGCTTGCCTTGATGCCAGTAATACTGGATGGGGGCAGGGACAGACCACCCTCCTAGGAGCTACCCTCTAGGGAAAGCCGGGCTCCACACCCCACCTCTTTCTTCCTGGGACCCCTGCCAGAAGCCTGGTCCCCGCCTCCCTGGCTGTGTCTCCTGTTCCCCATGCCACAGTGCTCCACCCCAACCCACCCCACTGAAAACATCTCCCTCTGAGGCCAGGCAAGAGCCTCTCTCCCTGGGAGGGCTCCCTGACTGCTGCAGTGACAGGCGGCCCCCTTAGAGCCTGAAAGGCTCAGTGGTGACTTGCCACCTGGCCTTGTGTGATCTTGAGTGAAGTGTTGTGTGCCATTGGCTCAACGCTGGACTGGACTTCACCCAGTACTGGCCCTTCCTTGGCCTCTGGGCTGCTGGCAGGCCTGCACACACCTATCCTGAGCACACCCACCAAGCCCTCGGGTGGGTCTGGCCTCCTGCTTGAGGCCCACCTTACCCTCCCTCTCCCTCTCCCTTACCAGCTCTGTAAAGATGTGCAGAACAGATGGATGGGTAGATGGACGAAGACCAAAAATTACTGGTTCACAGCTCCAAAGCTTCCCAGAACTCCCTTCTGAGTGCGTTACCTCACATGACCTTAACTGGGGGCCTGCATGGAGGGTCTACTGCTGTCCAAACTGGCCCTCTAGGACCCCAGCAGGGGACTTGGACTCCTCTGCCTGTGCCCACCCTTCCCAAGCTGTAGGCAAGATCCTCCAGAACCCTTCTGCCTTCCCCTCCTACCACCCCTGGCAATTTGCCCTGCCCCTTCCTGCCCTAGCCAGCTTGCGCCCCGCCCCTCCAACTCTATCCCGATCATTTCTCTTCTTGCTGAAAATAAGACAGAAGCCCAGGCAGGGTGTAGGGGGAGACAGTGCATCTCTGCACCCTGGCCCTCCTGCCTGGTGTACCAGCATCTCCTGGTCTCCCTCAGGCTGAGGAACCCAATTGCCTGCAAGTTACTCCTGGCCTCTCCCCTGGGGTGGTCCTGAGGAAGGGGCTTCCAGGTTGGCCTGTCCAGGAGGGAGCTCTCCAGTGAGGTCAAGCAGCCCCTTCCCCAGCCCTTGTCTGTCACAAACAACCTTTCTAAGTAGAAGGATCTACCCCTCCCTGTTCTCTTGTCAACAACAACACCAACACCAACAACACCAACCCTATAGATAATCATATATACCATAATTATGGGTATATTTTTAAGATCCGTTAATGACCAAAAGTTGCCACCGAAGTTGGGACTGCTGGCTGGTTGGCATATTGAAACACGACGTAAAGCAGGGAGTCATAAGAAATGATTCTGAACTTTAAACATTTTAACTTAAAACAGAAAATCATAAACTCCTCTCCCAATTTTGGGGGCAGGCCATCTTTTCTCAGAGCACAGGCTCACTTGCTGGAGTTGCTGTCACTGTTCCTTCTCCAACCACAGCACACTACGGGTGACATCCAGTTGACTTTCTCCATGTGGCATGTGGTGGCACAGTAACCGGGACCCGAATCCTGGGTTATCATGGTTCTCTGTCCCTGTCTTACTGCTGTCTTGCCCTCACCAAACCCAGCCATAGCTTTTACTGAGGCTTTCCAGAGCATCCACTGAGTTTCCACAAAAGTCCCCCTTACATTCATATGTCATCAGCTTGTACAGTATTCAAGGACGTAGTCACAATGCCAAGTATGGATGGCATGCACAGGTTTGGGCCAGACACCACTGACTCTTAAGTGGTGGGCGCCAAAGTGCAGGGCACATTCTCCAGTGAGCACAGAACACCCCTATTCATCCAGTGAGTATTGGTGATGGGGGTAAGAGGGTTTCTGAGTACCATGCTTTCTATACGGTTTGTAAATGATTCATCATTTCATTTATCACAACAGTGTCTTTGAAAAACGGGAGCATGTGCACACGCGAGATACTTTGGAGCTGGGGAAACATGGCTCTGCACAGATGGGTTCTCTGGTGCCTCCCCACAGCCACCAGGGCCCTGGCTAGTGGGTTAGCTTATCCATGTCCCCCCCAGCTGGCCCGACTGGCCTGGCACTGGCACCCTACAGGTGGGCTCCCCTTAAAAGCAGCCCCCCCTTTCTTGGCCCCTTCCTAGCTCCCTGCTTATTTCAGAGTCAGAGGCAGGCGGACAGGAGAAGGACCGAGGTTGAGTGCGCTGTGTCCCCAGCTGCAGAGAGGCCCCGACAAATGGCTCTACCCCAGTGAGGCAGGCTCTTGGCCTCAGGGTACCACTGAAGATGAGCAGGGAGGCCCTTCCCTGCGGCATCATACTGTCCCGTGGCTCCAGATGCCCACAGCGTGAAGGCTGACCAGATGAGATGTGATAGCGTGGCCTGAGGAACACTGACTCAGGAGGAAATCAGGCCAGTGATTTCTCTGGGCCAGGAGCAAATAAATAAATAAAAACGGAAAGGTTCCACATACAAGGGAGAAGGAGGCCCAGATGGGCAGGGAAGACACATAGCCTTTATTGAAAGTTGAGTGGAAGGGGTTGCTGCCTGGGGTAGAGCCTGGCTCCCCGTTTCCGTAGTGAAGGTAACTGGTGACTTTTGGTCAGGCCCAGAAGCACCTGGGTGGAGACTCTGATTTAACCTCACTGAGTCTCTTGCCCTGCAAGTTCTGGCCTCTGACTGTAGTGGCCCAAGATCCCATCCCCCACCCTGGCTACCCCCCAAGGCCAGACCCTCTTTGCTGAGGACTGACTCTATGGGCCAGGCAAGTGCACAGCTCCTTCCCTGAGCCCCTCCTGCCACCCTGCAGCTCCTTTCTTGGCTTTCCCACCTGGAAGGTGAGCACTATCTCCCATCTGTTCCCTTTTTCACCTTGCCCTACCCCACCGTCTGCTTCCCCAGCCTCCTGAACTCATGCGAGCCTGCAGGCTGTGGGTCTGGGGCCCCTGCCCTCTTGCCTATGCCCAGCCACCCCTAGGGGTCTGTAAGCCAGCAGCAGCCTCTGACCTGTTGATGGGGTGCTCAAGAAACAGAGCCTGAAATGGGGATTCTTGGGCCCACGACTGGTGGAGGGAGCACGCTCAGGAGAGAGAGAGGCAGAATGGGGCCAGGGAGGGAACCAGGCGGAGGTGTGGTTTCAGATGCCTTTTTGGTGCAGCCTGATCCCTGGGCGCTCTGGAGCCTGAATGAAATCAAGGCTGTCCCACCTCAAGGGATAGGGCAGAGCCTCCCAGGGCCCAAGGCAGTTCTCCAGCAAGGGGTGCAGCCATGAGCAGGTAGGTAACACTGATATGATGGGGGACAGTGTGCCTGCAGGGAAGGGGATCTGAGGGCACCTGTGGCGTCTACTGCATGCTTGCTTTCCCTCTGCCCACCCCGCTCCCCTTCTGAAAGAATCCAGAGCCTCAGGTCAGGGATGGCCTCAGGAGAGCCCTGTGTCTGCAAATAGCCACCTACCTCCCAGCCCCCAGCCTCTCAATGGAGACTGCTACAGTGACCTCTCAGACACCCCTCCTCTCTCCTGGCCCCGGCACTCTGTTCTCCCAGCAGCCAGGGGGGTCCCTGTCATATTACAAGGCAGAGAATCTGTCTCTCCTGTGCTCAAAACCTTCCCATGGCTGGCCACCTCAATTCTGAGCCAGAGTCTGGGGCCCCAGGGTGCTGGGCTCCCTCCACTCTCCACCCTGCTGCACTAGCCCTCCTGCTGTCTCTCAAGTGTCATCCACACTCTCAATTCAGGGCCTCTTCCCTCACCCTAGAACACTCTTTGTCCAGAGAGCCAATCTATCCTTTCCACAAATGGCGCAGAGGTGCCCTCCTGCCCATCCTATTTATGACTCCCCAAATGTCTCACAACACTGTATTTTCTAACATGGTAGCTGCATAACTCCCTTATCATATTTACTGCCCTCCCCTACTCACATTTACAGAATGCCAGCTTCATAGGGCAGGGGCTGTTGGTCTGTCACTGATGTGTCCCACAGGCCCACAGGTACCTGACAGGGAGCAGGTGCTGAAAAATCCACCTCAGCCCTTTGTACTGAGTGAGGGAAGGGCTAACTCATCACTGGGAGGGGACAGCAGGGACTTCTGGGAAGTTTTCCAGAAAGGCCCTTGGCCTTCCCCCAGATAGACACCACAGATGTGTGGCCTCCTCATCTAGCCTTGGCTAACTCTGATACTGCTCTGCCTCTGAGCCACTGGCCCAAGATGTCCCTTCATCTGCTAAGCCTATCAGGACTGGGCTCCCATTGCTGCCATTGAAAGTTTGCCCCCATCCCGACTCTACCCCAACCTCAAGACCCTGAGGTTCCCTCACAAGCCCTGGTCCCCACTCTTGGCCTCCTCACCCAGCCCCAGCCTTGCTGTGCCAGTGACAAACCAGAGCCTGGGGCTGCAGCTCACCCTCTGCCCCAGGCCTCAGCAGCCACAGTGGCCATTCCCTCCACACTCCCCCTACCTACACTGGTCCTCCATTCTTCACCTGCCACAGGAGAGCCCCAGAACAGCCAGCGAGACAAGACTACCACATACAAGGATGCAGGCCACAGAGGAGCTGAGCCCAGTTGAGGAGCTGGAGGGGCTGGGGCAGGGATGATGGGTGTGGCATGGCTGTGGAGCTTCCTGGAGGGGGCGGGTGGTGTTGGGGCACAGACAGCCCCGTCAGTGCTTCCACGCCCTCCTCCCTGCCATGGCGTGGGGTAGGGCTGGAGATGTGCATGCATACGTGCATGGTGTTATCATAGAGGAAATCGATGCCTGGCACTGGCCCAGTGTTTAAGGGAAATGAATAGATTTTGGCCGAGGACAAAGAGAGTTTGATTAATCAAAAATTGGATAATGGAAGCAACACTCTAATTATTTTTCTTCCCAACATTTTATTGAGAAATATGTTTGCACAGCATATCAGAGGTAATGGAGTGGGTGAGGGAGGGTGACCACGCTGGAGGAAAGATCAGCTTGGAGACAGGGCCACTGCACCTCATATGTGCTGATGGGGGCAGGCTGGTGGTCTGGCTGGCTGGGGTCCTGGTGGTTACTTCACGGGGCCACAGGAAGCGAAAGGGGACATGTGGTACAGGCCAGAGGCTGCACACAGCTGGGACAGCCTGGTTGCAGAAGATAGGGTGGGTAGGGGTGCCTGCTGCCATGGAGGCCAGGGGGTGCAGAGGTAGGGTGTTACTAGCTCAGGTCATCAGGATCTAATGGAGCCAGGGTGAAGGCTGTAGGTGTCAAGTCCTCTAACCTTTGGTCAAGGAAGGTCTTCAGAAGTCCCTCTGGGCAACTGGAGCAATTTCCCATGTTCGCCCTGGTGAAGCTGCGTGAGCCGCCCCATGGCTGAGGTCTGACAGAACCACCTGACCCCACGGGATGGTCCCCTACGCCTCCCTAGTCACGCCCTCCTTCTGCCTGCACTGTCCTCACTGCTACAACACCATTTCTGTGGTCACCCGGGGTCCCAATTCCAGGCAGCCTATGAGCCTGAGGCGCCTTCAATTGCTCATTCATTAGGGGTACAGGAAGAAGCTGCCACAGGAAGAGGCCCACAGCGACCTGAGCTGTCTGTTAGACTCAGAATGCTGGCTGCAGAAGCACTGAAGAGGAGGCGAGTTCTCACCTAATCTGGGGGTCAGAGCTGGGGTCCAGAGGAAGGGGCACAGAAAGATGAAGACCGAGCTGCAGCTTCTAGGCGAGAGTGAGGGTGAGGCGGGTGGGGTTGGCCAGTCCCTGGTGAAGACCTCCAAGTATAAATCCTCCCCCAGTACCCATGGTAGGCGTCACTCACCAACCATGGCCACTTTCCCTCTAAGCCATAACTCAGCCTTGGGAACCTTCTCAACACTGTGTGCCTGGGGCAGCCACTCCAGCGTTGGTACAAGAAATGAGAACTATCTGTACCTCTGACCAAGGCCAATTTAAAGGTGAGGACACCGAGGCTCCGTGAGTGCAGAGAATTTTATCGGCATCAACATTACAGGACTAGAACCCAGGCCTCCCGATTTCCCATCTAGTACTTTTTCCTCTGCACCTGGCTGCTCTGCTGAGCTAATCTTGGGGGCACAGGGGTTATCTGGAAAGGCCACTCAGCCATCACATGGTCACCACAGATCACCGGTCACAGATCACAGATTTCCTACTGCCCGGATCTTGACTTGCTCTCTTAGGACAGCTTCCCGTGGACATGCCTCATGTCACGACCATTTGAAATGCCCGTGTCTGACCAAGGCCTCATCCAGGCACACCTCAACACTGCAGGGCCAGGTGTCAGCCTGAGGCCTCTGATTTCCAGTGGCAGGGACCTGTGTCTGTGATGGCAGTTTGAGAAGCTGGACAGCCACCTGTCTTGGCTTGGGAGTGAACCACAGTGGGGCCTTACTGGCGCCCAGCCAGTGGTGTCCATCTGTAGGTGGTTTGTGTTTGTCCGTCAAACCTAAAGCCCGAACACACATCTCTGGGGACCCAAAAGCATAACCTTTGGGGAGTAGAGGACTGAGCTAGAGCAGTGGTTCTCCAGTGTGAGGGCTACAGCCATCCGGGGGGCCCAGCCTCTGCATGAACATAGCACAAAAGCTCCTGTTCGCCCTGTCTCCTCACCAGTATTTATTTCCCCCTCCAACGGTGATTTGCTGAGACCCTACTGTGGCAAGGCTGGGCTCTGGGGGCTGGATTGACAGTGGCAAACAGCAGACAAAGGTCTTGACCTCCCAGAGCTTACATTCAGATTCAGGAGAGATGGTAAACACAAATAAGACAGGTAGTAGGTTACGTCATGATGAATGCTAAGGGGGCAAACAGACGCAATCACCCACTGGGGAAAGCCACCCCATCTTCTCCCCATGTCTCCATCTCCTCAACTGTGAGGACAAAACTGAGGTAGAATTCAGCCCCCTCTTGGAGAAACTGGTAGTGGAAGCGAGCCGAAGGCGCCTGCCCGCTGTACTCCACAGCAGATCCCGCTGCTGTCCCAGTGAATGGGGGAAAAGTGCACAACTGAGCCCACTGTCCTCTGCTCGAACACCATAACCTTGACCTCCATGACTCATAGTGGCATGGGGCCTTGCTGAGGGTGTTAGGGCTCGGGTCCCGGAAGCTGGTCTGCAGCATTCTCCATCCCAGGGGTTGGGGAAGGCTGTCAGTGGAGGCAGGGTCTCTTTCGGAAAGGTTTGCTCAAACCACTGCCCAGTCTGCCGGGAGAGCCACGGCCAGCCTGGACAAGCCCTCAGGGATGGGTGTGTTTCTGGTTAGAGGCTGCTGGAAGGAATGTGGGGCTTGACACCGTGAGGCTTCTCCCTGCACCGTGGTTTTTAACAGTCTTGCTTCTTAGCACTTTTTGATGGATTCTCCAGGGATGTCTCTAAAAGAGAGTTATACCTTAATTTAGAAGCAAATAACTTAAAACTCTGTGATGTAGCAGGTTCCTTTGGAAAAGAGATGAATTCAAGGAAGCCACTGTTGTGTGAAGCCGCCCGCCATGCTCACCTGGGTCCTGCCAACAGACTGCCCAGCCCTCAGCCCTCAAGTTGTGCCCCCTGCCCAAGGCCACAGGGGGTCAAGGGACAGAGAGGGAGGGAACAACACTCACAGGAGGCCAGGGTTAGGTTCGAAGGCTGGCTCCGACTGACCCTAGTGGCTCCAAGTGCCAAACACAGCCCACCTGCCCCCCTGCCCAAGGGACGCAAGTGAAGGGGAGCCTGGGTGGCGGGCCCATGGCACTGCCCTCCCAGTGCCACAACCAGGCCCCAGGCCTGGTTTAATGCTCTGCTGTCTTGAAAGGTTTAAAAACTTAACAAGGGCCCCACAAATTATGTAGCTGGACCTACCCACCATGTTGCTTATGCACCCCACGCATACCTCGATGTTTGCCTCTAGAGACCTGCCCCCTTGGGAACATCCTCTTCCGCACTGCCCCCACCCCCCTCGGCCGTAACCTGTCCCCCACCATGTTGCCATCATGATTGTGCTTCTACCTTACTTGCTCATCCATCCTTCTAAATCTCTACTTTCTGGAAGCTCCTTCTCAGCGCATCCTCTCAGTGATGAGGGCCTCGAGGCCTGACTCAGTCCCTCTAGACCAACCTACCCTTGATCTCCAAGTGCCCTTGGCCAGTCCCACACACCTGGTGCCAAGGACTCCAGGTTTCTACCTCCAGCCTCACTCTCTCCTCTTTGACTGCCACATAACAGCCATGTCTACCAGGGTCTAAGCCAACCGCCAATTTCCCGCATCTTCCTTCTCTGCCAATGCCACTGCCATCCCTCCAGAGCTGTCCTTGCCTCTTCTCCATCAGCAGGTCCTCTTTAAAATAAATCCTCAACCAATGCTCTTCATGACCCCTACTGTTTCCACTGCCCTGGGTCAGCAGCCTCCTCCCCCTAATTGCTGTAACGGCCCCTCATGGCCCTCTGGTCTGGCCCCCATGCCCATCAGCCACACAAGTCTTTTAACAGTGAAAGCAGTTTGAATCTCTTCTCTGCTCCAAACCACCCCAGGGCTTCCCACCTCACCAGGGCCTGCAGAGTCCTACCTGAGCCACTCCATAAACCACCCCACCCAATGGGGCTCTGGCTACCTGGCTTTCTGGTGGGGCCCCCAGCAGCTCCAGTGCCTTTGCACCTGCCATCTCCCTCCAGATGCTCCTCCCCATCAGTTAGAGCTCACCTGCTGCTCTCCATGGTACTGTGCCAACGGCCCCTCCACACAGCGGCCCCCTGACCCTCCCTCTCTGTACTCTCTTCTTTAGTTCTCTTCATGACACCTACCTTACCTGGCAGTAAGTCACACAGGTGTTGTGCCAGCCTCCCTGAGTTTCCATGAGGGCAGATGCTGTGTATGTCCTGCTCCTTACCTTACCCCGTGCCTGGCACAGCACCTAGCACCCAGCAGGTTCTGGTAAATATTACCCAAAGGAATGAATGTATGCACGAACCATTTCCGTCTCCTCAGGCTCTGTACAGAGGGCTGACATCTCCTGTGTGTTCCAGGAGTGGTCAGACAGTCCCTGTGGTTAGTTCCTGTGAGTTTACTCCTGTGAAGCGTCTCCCCTGCCAGTGTGGACCCGTGTAAAGGGGCGAAATCCATAGGGAGGACCTATGTAGGGACTGGTACAGGGACCAGGCAGGGAACTCTCAACTCTGTTGATGAATGAAGACAAAGGAACTTAGGATGGGGGTGACAGGGCCAGGGCCTGACCCATGTCTTTGGAGGCCTCGAATGGAGGCTCTCCCCTCCCCCAGGGGAGTATGGGCCTTCCCATGTCATTCCCCGGTCTGCCTAAGCTGTATCAGGTCACCACTGTGGGGCTTGTCCTCAGCATCTGCCTTGATGCCTCTATCCATTTCCTTTTGCCCTCTTTCCTGCCAACCACAGTGCCTGCTGGCCTGTGCCTGGAGGCTCAGTTACCCCAGGTTTCCTTCCTGGGGTTGTGGGAGAGCAGTGTGCTAATCTACCTCTTCCAGAGTTCCTGCAAGCCCTGCTATAGTCAGCAGCAATGAGAATGCCCTAGGGCCACGTGTCATTTTAGGTCTTTTGAGGGCTGGCAAGGGCACAGTACAGGGCTGCCTCATCCTCACGTCCAGGGAAGGAAGGCACAGTACACACTGTCATCACATGTGTGTACCCATGAGAAAACCACACAGCTAGGTTGAGGCTGCTGAGGCCACACCCTGAGTGTCAGGCCAGCCTTCCCACCATGCTGTTCTCTATCCCACTAGAGTCCTACAGGGGGCTCTGGGCAGCCTTGCCAAGTCCACCTGGTTACCCAGAAGTTCCTGGAACCACCCTAGAAGCTCCTGAGATCTGGACCAAGGAATCCCTGAGACTCCAGGAAACAGAAGAGCTGAGAAGTTGGGGTCAAAGGGAGGGATTCACTCTGTGTCCCAAATCTAGAATCCCATAGCAGGTGCCCAGAATGTGGCCTGGCAACAGGGAGAAGAGTGAAGCGGCTCTGTCCCTCTTGGCCTGGTCCGTGCCCCTACGAGGGCAGGCAGGCCCTGCTTTCACCACAGCAACATGAGCCTTGGTGAAAAGACGAAAGTAGGTGTGTGTTTGGGGGTTGGGGGGTTGGCTACACAGATAAGTAATAAATAGCCCCATTCAGAGGGAGAGTGAAAACATCCCTGGGAGCAAGCAAGCAAGCAAATCTAGGGCGGAAAGTGACACTGGCCTTCTGAGGGAGAGAGACTATGTCTTATTCACCTCCTGTTGCAGAAGATCAACGTCTGTTAGAGGAACACACCCGAGTTTTAAACCAAATGTCAGAGTCTTGTTCCCAGAGCATGAGGAATGCTGAAGGCACACCACTTCATCCCATGTGATCAGCCCCTAACTGGAGGTTCTCAAGCCTCTTTGATTACTATTCACAAACACCCACACCCCAAAGGGGCAGAGTCACCAGCTAAATCTCATTCTCCATCCAGGGTGTTGGTTAATCCTGTACCCTGACCCTCTCCATGAGGCAAGGTGCATGGAAGAGGAGTCCTAGGCTGCAAGGAGCCTAGGACTGGAGTCTTTCAAGCTCTTCCCCAGGCCCACCCCAGCCCCTAGGTCACAGAGCTGCTCCCCTTTACAGGTGAAGAAACTGTGGCCTCCATCAAATAGCCACTGCTAACAAGAAATGGGATGTTCCATTTCCCCAGCTCCGTCAGCCCCTGTGCATCCCCCACCCACCCTTCCCGCCATACCACCTGTGCTTTCCCAAGCACATCCTATGCTCCTGCCAGACCTAACTGCCTGAGTGCCCTCTTTGCGCTTTGGTTCATTTTCTCCTCTCTGTCCACAGTGCCCACCCCAGCTGTGCTCACATCCTTCAAGCTCCAGTTCAAATGTCATTTTGCCCATAAGCCCATCTAACCCCAGCCCAGGGCATCTCTGAGGTCCCTCCAGAGGCCACCAGCATCCACGCTCAGGTTTGGGTTATCTGAGCAGAGATGTTTCTCCCCTGTGGGGTGGTGAGTCAGTCCCCGGAGGGCAGGCCCAGTCCACTCCCACCTCAGCGCCAGGCTCTGGGGGAGCAAATGCTCAGTAAATATTTGTTTAATTGAATTTGGCCAAGGAGCCTCCTCCAGACAGAACCCAAGGCAGCAGGAGTGAGTCCCCAGGGCAGGGAAATCACTTGGGCAGAAGGGAGCCCATCAGGGGCTGGGCTGCCTCACCAAAACAGGCAGACCTCGCCTACCAGGCGGGTCCTTCCATCCTGAGACAGGGACTCCAGGGAACCCTGGTCGCAGCACTTCCTTCCCATCCTCTTCTCTCTTGTGACAGAGAACCCCAATTCTTGGCCTAGGCGGATTCCTGCCATCATCACCCAGGCAGGCTCAGCACCGCCCTGCAGACAGAGCCCCCTTGGATCTCCTGCAGGATACGGAGCCCCAGCTCCGAGGCCCTTACATCTCTCCCCCCCCAACAAGCCCTAACACCCCCACCGCCTTTTAAGGGAAAAAAATATTGAGCCAGGAACATATCACAATCGCAGCAGGTCGATACTCATCTCTTGCTCTAAATGCCTCCAAGGAACCTGTTCTCTACAAGACCGATGACGGAAAACTGCGAGCCACTCGGCCCCGGGCCCAGGCCTCCGGGGCCCTCTCCTCCGTTTCAGCCAAGGCCACGCGTCGGCGCTCCAGCCGCCCGGGGTCGCCTCCTCCCCGCTCCCCTGGGAGAGAGACCCCGCCTCAGCGCCTCTCCTGCAGGTCGTCTGGCCCCGGCTCCGCACCGGCGGCTGTTCGGGGGGGGGGGGGCGGGGGGCGACGCGGCATCCCTGGCAGCCCCTGCCCACCTCCCGGGCCCGCAGCCGCCCCCTCCCACCGGCTCCTCCGCCGAGTGGCGCCCCTTCCCAGCACCTGCCGGGCCTTTGGTCGCCCCCTTCCCACCTCGCGGACATCTCCGTCCCGGTCGCCCACACCCCGGTCGGGCATCCCTTTCGGGGCTTCCCGGCGCCCCCAGCCCGGGCGGATCCCTAGCACAAAGGCCCGGGCGGGGCCCCGGGTGGGGGTGGGGTGGACGCCCCAGCCGCTCCCCCAGCACCCCAAGGTTCTGCCGCGCGCCGCGGCCGCGGGTCCGCTCACTCACCTCCGGGCCGCCGCACCGTGCATCGGCCGAGCTGCTCCGGGTGGGGCGGGGCAGGGCGGGGCGGCGAGCGCGGGCCGCGGCGCCCTCGTTCCGCACTACGCGGGCGGCGGCACCCGCGCGGGGACGTGACCGGACCACGGGCGGCGCACACCCTTCGGCCGGCTTGGCTCCCTCCGCCCGCTCTCCCGCGCCGCCCGCCGCCCGCCGCCCGCCCGCGGGTCCACCCGCCCCGCGCCGCGCTGCCGCCGGCAGGGGGCGGAGCCGCGAGTGCAGCGCGTTGCCAGGCCAACGGCGGGCGGGGGTGCCGCGCGCCCGCCGGTGACCACGCGCTGGGCGCCGCCGCCCCGCCACAAGCGCCGGCTCTCTTCTCATTGGACAGGAGTGGCTGACGGATGCATATGCGGTCCAATGGCAACGGGTAGGGGCGGGGCCGTGGCTCCGCGCGCCGCAGTCCGGCACCACCGGTGTCTTTGGGAGTCTGCTGCACTGAAGCCGCGGAGCTGACCCAGCGGGACCGCTTCTCGCAGAGCCGGAGACTGAGCCTAAGAGTGGCTGATGGCCCAGGCACCCTCCTCCCACCGCTTGTCTCCCTGGGTTTGAATTCCAACGCAGTTCGGCACTTTATGAGCTCCGCGACCTTGGGCAACCAACTGACCTCTCTGAGCCTGTTTTGCAAAGTGGGGCTAGTGGCACCGGCTTCTTTGAATTGTCTCGACAATCCACTAGAACGCGTGAAAGGCTATGCAAACCCTTAAGGTATACACCGGTGAGGCTGGTGCAGCGATGGGAGGGACATTAGTCATCTTTGCTGCACATTCCCCTAGCGTGTAGCGGCTCTTCAGGGTCCCTGGCAATCCTGGCTACAGAAGGTTGCATTGAAAAGGAGGAGAGGGAGAAGGGCCCAGGATATATCATCCCCCAGATCAGAGAGGCGGGAGGCAGCCGGCTCCGTTAAGGCCAGGATCCCCCATTGCCGCCTTGGAGAAGCTGGTAGAAGGTAGAAGTCATCTCATGTTCAGCAAAATGCACCTGAACCAGTCTGCCAAGTTTTGCTTTCAGTTTCAGCGGGAGCCCATCAGTGGGCCTCAGAGCCAGGAGGGCCCTTCACTCCTGTGCTTAAAAGACTTTGGCCAGAGAGCCAAGATCTTAATGTCTCTGTCTTTTCCATCATTATAACTTGAATCTTTCTGTATTCTAGAGCATCCCTGGTAAAAATGTCAGATTCCCCCAGTTAACATCTTATCACTTTACATCCTCCTGGGCACATTATAAGGATCACTCCACACTGGGCAGAAGCACTGGAATTGACCATTGACAGGGGCAGATTGGGTGGTCATCCTAGTCCAGGTTTGTGGTCAGAGGCAGGGGTGGGGGTCTGGTTCGGCAGGCTGGGCACTGTGGCATTGCAAGATTATTCCGTTACTGCTCTGGGAATGTTTCCTCTGCTGAGGGTGAGATGAGAGACTGTTGAGATGGAGATGTTGAGATGGAGACTGTTGGCTCTACTTGCCCCCCACCCTCACCCTGTGACTGACATACCCACATGTGAATAAGTTACCTAAACTGTCAGGGACAGGACAGATGCTGGTGATGGGCATCATGAGGCGAACTTAGACCTGGCAGAGTGCTTGCTGGAGGGGGCCAGTGAGAACCAAAGGGAGGTGGCCAAAAATGGAGGGGGGCTCCTCTGGATGTGTGCCTTCAACCCCCCTGGTTGGGTCAGGCTGGGCCTCTGCTCACAAGATCACTCAGAGGCCAATAGCTGTGATACCAGTTAGATGGCAGGCACAGGCCCTGCCCTGGTGTGGATCAGAGGTGAGCGGGGGTAGGAGGGAAGCACAGACTGGGCTCTGTTGCCTGTACACCCTTGGGGTGGGGTTATTTCACCTAGATGAGCCTCAGTTTCCTTCCCTGTTAAGGGGGACTCTAGTAAAGGGTCCTTGGAGAGTGATTCTGAGGGGAAATACATGTGGGCACAGGATTAGAGAGGGGCAAGGGCAGTTTCTGTTGTAGGATCAGGGTCCGAATGGAGCTGTTTGCAGGGACAAGCCTAGAGGTCAGTGTAGGATGACTCTCTACCACAGTCCAGGATGAGATCAGCAGCTAGCCCATGAAGTAGCCTCAAAGGGCTGGCTGCTACCTCCCTCACCTGAGTCTGGTGGCCACCAATGATCGCAATTCTTCATATGACAATCATTTACTGTTGACCTCCTCTGCGCAGGCACAGTTCTGGGATTTATACCCCTGCCTGGTAGACCTTCCTGTCTGTGGGGCAATAATCCACCCTTATAGTTGTGTGCAGACTCATAGAGGAGACCCACCAGGGCCCTGGGGACGTGTGGCAGGGGGAGAACTGGGCATTGGGAGACACCAGGATGGAGGTGGCCTATGACCTGGGGCAGGGGAGAAGCATGTTTCAAGGTGGGGAATGCACTGGGTGTGATGGAGCCATGATGCCTGCAGGAACCCATGGAAGATCAGCTGGAGTGGGTTGGAGCCAGCAAAGCAGGTGTGGGTGCCAGAATACAGGGTTGGAGTGGGGACAGTCACACCAGGCTAGTGGCCCTTCTTTGAGATTGGGGATGTCAGCCCAAGAACCACTGGAGAGTTTTAGGATTAGCTTTTTAAATTTGGGTAGGAGGATGACAAGTTTTGTTTCATATTTGTTTGCTGTATGTGCGGTCCCATTAATGTACATTGTCCTAATACGCAGAATCAAATAACAAAATGTCAACTAGTCAGCCCTCAGAAAATAAGAAAGCAGAGATTCTCCATGAAGCTGAGTTCAGCGTAGAGTTGTAGGATCACCGAGCGACAGCGTGTGTCTGGCTGCAGCCAAGAGGGATGGAGTGGGGGGCAGAGTGGGGAGGGCGGGGGCCAAACAGGAGGCCCACATGATAGGAGATGCTGGAGGAAGGATGGTGCTTGCTAAGCAGATGGTGGACCAGTGGGAGAGGTGACTGGGAACCAGCGAGTAGAGGGTCCTGGTACTTTGGGAAGAGAGTGTCTTGAGAGGTGAGATGGGGTCAGCCACATCATGTGCTATGAGAGGCCACATAAGCTAAGGACAGGGATGTGTCCCCAGGAGCAGAGATAGGCACGGGGGGGTGGGTTGGCATGCCACCAATTCAGGGAATGGGGGCCACATGATTCTAACCCTGGATGGGTGGGTTGCAGTGAGGTCTGGATGCCCTGGGGCAGGGGCTGGCACTCTGTCCTCAGTCCTTATTAGCCAGGAAAACAGGACCAGGAGACAACAGCTGGGACCCTTTTGATGGAAAGAGGAAGGCCCTGTTCATTGAGCCTCATACTTCCCCAATCCAGCAGGGACAGATGGCCGAGGAGCGGCCTCTCTAGGTGCTATCAGGCTATCCTCCAGGAAATGACCAAACCTCAACCACAGGGCATTTTGTGCCCTGGGCATCATGTCCCTTCAATTCCAGAGGGATTGGTGGAGCTTTCTGGGCCATCAACCACTGAATCCATCCTGGTGCACCAGCCATGCCAGAACTGGGGCCTTCCCCAAGTACACCTATACCTCATACCTTTGCCCTGCTGCCCCATGGGGTCCAGCCTGCCTGGGCCTCTCTTCCTGCATGTTCAGAATCCCTAGGACCCTGGAATTCCTTATCTACTTGAGTACGAACCTGTGTTGTCATGACGGGTCCTGGCTGACTGCCATTTGTCTCCCCACTACCCAAGGATGGGGGTGGTGGCTTCTTGCTCATCTCTGGATGCCCATAGCACCATCCTCTCTGTCTCTTCTCCCAGCTTAATCTGCTCTCCTAAGCCCCGCTGACAAATTCTCAGGCTGTGGCAGGACTGAGTGGGTTTCTCCACTTTGTTTCCTTGGGGTCTGTGCAGCCCCCCAACCCCAATTTGAACAAGCCATTGCAGATCTGGGTTAGTTATAAATAGCCAGGCCTGCAACTCTCCTTTTAGCTGAAAAGCAAAGTGAACGAGTGGAGAGGCACACCCGGCACGCGTTTTATTTTTAATCTTCTCCCTCTGTCTCAGAATGAACCCGGGTCCTGGTGCTCAGCATTTCTAGGAGTGGAGGCCCAAGACAAATGCCTGCGGAAAAAAAACCCCAAAGTAGCCCAGGGCCCTAGCTTTCCCCGTGTCTGCTGTGTGACCTCAGGCACTTGAATTGCTTCTCTGGGCCTTGGTTTCCTCACCTAGGGAGGGAGCAGTGGAGGTGATGGCCTCCAGCAGTTTGACTTCAACTCTTCCTCACGCCCCTCCTCCAAGCCTGTGCCCAGCAACACCTATGGGAAGAGGGAGTCCCTGGAAAGCCCAGATCCAGGTGCAAGTGAAGCCACAATCAAGCTCCAGTTTGACGATGCACAAATTCCTCATCCCCAGGCCTTTGGTCAACTGTCCCCCAGCTAGGAACTTTCTCCCTCTATGCAAAATCCTTCCAGGCAGCAAAATACTTGGCAAGTCCAACTGTCATCTGCCTGCGGTGAGTTGGGGAGGGGCTGTCTGGGTCAGGTTGTGGTAGAGTCAGACCCAATGGCTGGGGCAGGTAGGGAGCCTATGGGGCAGGTGCCCCAGTGGGCAGTGGAGTTAGAGCAGAAGGCCAGGTGGTCTGGCTGGGGCCTGATGGGGAGGGTGAGGCTGAAGGGGAGAGAGGGGCTGTGTTCCCACAGGGCAAGGGCGGTTCAGCTTTTGTCTTTGCATCCCACTCCTCGACCCTCACCCCCACCCCACAGGCCTTTGCTTGTAGCTGGGTCTCAGTGGTGGTGGAATTACTTATGATGCTAGGTCCAGATGTTCTGGGCTTATGTGATAGTCCCTTCCAGGGAGCATGCTCCCACCAATCACTACCCCTTGGCATTGCACAACTCCTTGCCAGCTAGGCTGGTTTGCATATCGAGGAAAACGGGCTCTGGGAGGTTAGGTAACTTGTCTAAGATCACACAGCAGGATACATTAAGGAGTCTAAGCCAGGCATTTTTTGAAATCTGTGTGTACTGAATTTTAAAAAGTCAGTGCTCTTAAAGCAACGGGCAACTGCTCTTCCTGTGTTGCGAATGCCCTGAGAATAAATGTGGCAGAGCTGGTTGCTGTACTGGGACACCCCAATGAGAAGCTGGTCAGAGGCAGAGGGAGCCACTGGACATGCATCTATGCCCCTCCACCTCCCTCACCCTGGGGCACCTGCCATTTGATGTCCTCAGGAAGTGAGGGAGGAAGGCTGGAGTGATGTCTTCAAAGAGGAAATCCCTGGTGCTAATTGGCACTTAGAGACCTTTAGGCTAATTAACCTGTTGATTTGTCTCTCTAGAGTAAATTAGAGGGTTTAGCTGGGGAGGCGGAAGAGAGAGGTGTTGCTGATGGCCACCTCCATGGGGGCTATATATACATGGCCTCTCAATGGGTGGTGTGGGCCACTGGGGAGGCCAGGAAGAGGGCTGGGGGGAGCGCTGGGAAGAGGGAGTGTGCCCTCCCCAGCATCGCCCTGCTCACTCCCCAGGGAGCAGTTCTGAACACAGGGGAGCTGGGCCCCTCAGGAGTGCTGCCTGGACCTGGTTCTGGGTTCCCCTCCGGACATCCCTCAGGAGGGAGAAGGAACTGAATGGAGGGAAGTGGAACCCATTCTTGAGGAGCCTCGCCTCCCCTTTTCCCAGTCCCAGTGTCCCAGCCACGCTGCCATGTAGAGCCCCCCTTCCTGCGGGTTTTTTAGACGCCCTTGGCCAGAGTCTATGGATTTCCTGCTACCTCTGGTTGGAGGCACAGCTCTTTTTTGTATATAAGATGGTGGCCTGTTCATTTGTGCCTCAGATTTGATTCCAAGCTTTTTCCTTTCCCCAAGGGCTGGCCAGATTGGTCTGGGGTTTCTAGTGGCTTAGAGATGTGGGTAGGAAGGAGGCGGTTGGCTGTTCCCCCCACCTTCCTTCTTGTGCAGGGTAGTTCCTCCTATGCCTAGGCCCTGCAGGGATGGCTGCTGCTTCTCAGGCTCCTGAGCACCTGTTGAAGGCTGATGCTCCCCCCAACCCTGCCCAGTTACAGGTGACCAAAGGACGGCATCTTTGGGGGTCCTCCAGGGCTGTGTGGTTTCCACCCTAGCTTGTCATCCCCAGACTCCTGCTAGGTGCTCAGGGGTCTGGCAGCCAGGGGCATTTGCAAATCTCCTCTCCCCTACCAGCTCTGCAGGCCTTGCCTTCCCCCTCTTGCTGCCCAGAATGGGTCGGGGTGACTGGCCCAGCCTCAGTGCCCTTTCCCACCCTGTAGGAGCCCAGGGCATTGTCAACAGTGGCCTGATCCCGTCCCTGGTGTGGAAGCTGCAGAGGGAGGAGGAAGAGATCCAAGGGCTCCTCCTGGACACACTGGCCGCCTGCCTGATGGTGGATGCCACCGAGGCGCTGAGTAGCAGTGTGGTGCCCTTCCTGAAGCAGAAGCTCCTCAGTGCCAACAACAACATTCGCAGCAAAGCTGCCCGCACGCTCATTGCAGTCAGGTGAGCCTCGGCCTGCGTGGATGGAGTGGGGAGGGCAGGGGCTGCCAGCCTGGAGCCTTCTGCTTAGGCTCAGAGAAGGCACCTGAGCTGCCTCCCGGCCCCCCAGGAAGCCAGCCTGCCCCAGGGC
The DNA here is from genome assembly GCF_010015895.1 of Lontra canadensis. Taxonomy (NCBI): domain Eukaryota; kingdom Metazoa; phylum Chordata; class Mammalia; order Carnivora; family Mustelidae; genus Lontra; species Lontra canadensis. The sequence continues at coordinate 12,999,587 of NW_022631051.1, forward strand.
TCCCTGTCCCCTGGGGTAGGAACACTGTCCTATTGGCCTGTGAGCTTACCACTCACGGTACCATATCCCCAGAAGAAGGCCCCAGTCCTGGGCAAAGCTAGATGGTTTGTCCCCCCTCCTTGTGAGGAAGGCAAGCACAGAAGTGTGGTGATGCTCGAAGTTACTAAGTTGTCTATAGATGCCAGGCATTATCTATAAGCTGTTCTCTTGCAAAGGGGGTGATTACCTCTTATAGGTAAGGACACGGAGGGCACATGTGTCCAGCTGTTGGTGACCCAAGGTCACACGGGATCAGAGTCTAAATCCTGGCCTGGAAACTGAGGAAACACAACGCCTCAGAGCAGGGAGTGATGGGGGGCAGGGAGGACATATGTGATCCCAAACAGAGACGTTTTCCGAGGGCAGAGGTCCCTCATCCCCCCAAGTCTATGTCTTAGATATGGCCACTGCCTACATCCTGGCACCTTGTGCCTCCCCTAGCCCTGACTGTCCGTCCAGCTGGCATTCTTTCTAGAGACCTGAGCCAGCATTTTGGCAGGTCTGGCCCCCGATCCAGACCCTGGGGAGCTTGTGAACGTGGAGATTCCGGAGCCCCATCCCATCGGGAGCCCCATCCCGATCGATCACCATCTGGACTTCGCTCAGAGGTCTTGCAGTGAAGCCTCTGAGGACCCTACCTGCTCTAGAAAGTGATGACCTCCACCAGGCCTGCCTGTGTCTTTCACCATGCCCTCCTTTTCGTATGTCACCCCTCAGGGGAGCTCCTGAAGACAGGGCTTTGCTCTGGTTGCTGGTGGAGAGCAGGGCTTCGAAACAGAGGAGCTTTGGTCCCCTGGGAGACAGGCAGCACTGTCTGGAGACATTTCTGGTTGTTCTAACTTGAGGGAGAAGGGCGCTCCTGGCATCGAGTTGGAGGAAGCTGGGGATGCTGGTCAGCATCCCACAACACATGGGACAGCCACCACCACAAAGAATCATCCAGCCCCACAGTCAGTTGTGCTCTTGTCTCCGTGTCCCGGACCAGGTCCCGCCAAGGTGCTCGTCAGTCCTGGCCACGGGAATGAACGAACACACGGAATCCCTGCTGGCGGGGCCCAAGACTCTACATCTTTGATCAAGTTCCCAAAGGGAGCCCGTGGGGAGCCCAGCACATTCATTTTCACAGCATCATACAGTGCCAGGATTAGAAGTGACTTACAGCGTCCTCTCCCCTGAGGGTGGCTCTGCACGGGTGTCTCCCTGGCAGCTCGCCACTTCCGTGCCTTAGCCCATCTCTGGCAGCTCTGGCTCCTGCATGGAGTCAAAATGAGTGTCCCTGGGTCCTGCTGCTCCCCATCTTAGGGCCAGGGGAAACACGTCTGATTTCTTCTTCATGGGATACCTTAGGGCCAGTCTCCGTCACCCCCTGGCTCCTCTGCAGCTTGGCCTTTGGTGGCCGCAGGCTGTGCTCCCAGGTTGTCCCAGCAAGGGGGAAAGACCCAAACTTCACACCAGCACTTGCACCCTGGTACCCCCTGGCCAGGCCCGGATCCCCAGGGGTGGTCCCAACACAAGCTCTCTTGCTGTCCCCTGGGGTGGTCCTAGGCTCCCTAGCCCCCTCCTCTTTGTCAAGTGAAATCACACAGCTGTCCCCTCTCTGACCCAGCATTCCTCTGGACGGCAAGAACCAGGTGTGGCAGCATGACGTCATCCCCATCCTGGTGCACTTGCTGAAGGACAATGTGGAGGAGGTACAGGCCAATGCTGCTGGGGCCCTCATGTATGCCATGGTCACCACCCAAGGTGAGGTGGCCAGCTGCATCCCCTGTGCAGGGGGGTCACTGCAGCCTCCAGCATGCTGGCTGCCCCTGCGAGTTTTCCAGAACTCTCGTTTTGTGCTTAACATCCCGGTAATGCCCTCTCCCTGCCCTACCAAAATACTTTCCCTGGTCTATTGTTGAAGTCTTTCACTTTTGGGCCAAGGCTCCACCCTCCCTCTTCTTCCTGGCCTCAGTGGGTCACCTACCTGTGGCCCTCCCTGGTCACTCCCATTAGGACCTCTGTCCCCTCCTACCAGGCTATTCCCTGGGCCTGGAATTCCTGCCTCCAACCCAGGCCCCTTGTATGCCTCAATTCTGGGATGAATTATGTAGTTTGCCATCCTTGATTTGGTTATCCTAAGGCCTAAACAAACACTGGAGCCCTAGCTTCCATGTTGTTTTTTGATCAAAATTACCTTTTTTTCAATGGGTAGGGGTGGGGAGCAAATAAGAGTATGAAATTACCTCTCCCACCTGGTGACTCCCCCTGCCCCCCACCAGACAGGCTTCCATGCTCAGTCATCCAATCCTGGCCACAGGAGCAGCTGGGGTTGGTTTCCCCACTTGGAGGCCAGGGTGGGTCATCCCACGTGACTGCTGAAAGCTCTCAGTCTTTCCCCATGCATACAATTGCCCACACCAGCCCTGTGCCCTGTGCTTTCTTGGTGTTCCGTGGAGGACTGACTGGGTCTCTGATTCTCAATTAGCAGCAAAGCTCCCCCAGAACTGGGGCTCTCAGCCATTCCCCACTTGATGCTAATTGTGGAATTTGAAACTTACCAGAGGAGGAGAGGTTGGGGACTTCCCCAGAGCCACAGCCTCCTTCCAACTGTGCAGTGAAGACACCAACTACCAAGGCAGGGACTCCCCTTGTGTGTATATCCCTCTGGTGGGGCATCTTCAGTGCAGTGTCTTGCTTGGGCTTCCTGTGGGAGCTCTTGGTGGACCAGAGCTCCCTGTGGGCCCAGGCAACACCTGGAAATTGGGGATGTGAAGCCACTTTTCACTGAGCTGGCACTCCAGCCAAGGGCCCCTAGCCCCTGCCATGTGCCAGGCCCTGTGCTGGGTGGTAGGGACCTAGACCCTGGATCTCAGCCTCCTGCAAACAGTTTGGGGGGGAGTGGCAGAGGGTTGATGACCTAGAGGAGAAGCATAGCATGCAGCAGGCACAGGACAGGGGCCAAGCCTCCTCTGGGAGGGGCGTGGGTATTGACTTAAGGGACAGTGGAAGTCAGCAGGGCTGAGGGTGGCTGTGCAGGTTCTAGCACACAGAGAATAGTACACTGAGCACGGCAGGAAGCCGGGGGGTAGGGGGCAACTACCTGGCCTTTTAGCAGACCAAGACAGCAGAAAGATGTCGATGGTTCAGGAGGGGTGACTCCTTTACAGATTAATGTCTGCATCCTCCACTAGACTGTAAGTACCAGGAGGGAAAGAACTCTGTGAGTTTTTGTGCCTGGAGCAGAGTAGGTGCTCAAGAAATACTTGCCACATAAACAAACAATTGGATTTTAATTTTTGTGTTGCCTTAGAGAACTGGATTGCAGGACAGGCATCAGGGTGGGTGGGGAGAAGCAAGTTGAGGGGCAGGAATGAGGAGGCCAAGACTGGAGGCAGAGGAAGGTGCCACGGCCTGCACTGGAGTGAGGGAAGGTACCTCCCCCGAGGCTGCACAGGCCAGAGGCCAGAGTTGGGCTGGGGTGGGAGGAGGTTGAACAGGATGGCCCCCTGAGGAATGCATGGTGTTGGTGGCCCACAGGAAAGTATGCCGCTCTGGACACAGAAGCCATCCACCCACTCCTGAACCTGCTGTCCTCACCCTTGAGCAAGGCACGTTTGAATGCCACCAAGGCCCTCACCATGCTGGCTGAAGCTCCTGAGGGCCGCAAGTTCCTGCAGTCTCATGTGCCCATCTTCCGCACCCTCGAGGAGGACCCCAGTGAGGCAGTGCGGCGGGCAGCCCAGATCGCCATCAAAGTCATTGAGTGGAAACCCTGAGCCACTTGCTGGGCCAGACCTGATAAGCTGCTTGCCTGAATAAATGGGCTGAATCTCTTTATATTGGGTCTGAATGGCTTTTTATGGTCCTAGAGTGTGGCCACATCTTCCCTCTCTCTTCCAAAGTGGAAATACCTGGCCCCGAAAGACTGGGTCATGGTGGCCAGGCGAGAAGGCATGGGCTAAGTCCAAGGCCCAGAGATGGAAGGATGGCATACCAGCTCTCTGTTGCATCCAAGAGTCCCCTCAGAAGGTAGAGGGCAGGGCTGGGCCTTCCAGGTACAAGGAGGAGCTAGGAGTTATATTGGAGGAAGGAACACAGCTGGATCTGGCCCATCCAAGCTTTAGATACTTGAGCGACCAGGCCCTTGGGTGTGGTTGGGCACTGCACTGCTTAGCCAGTTCTGCCCCCCTCTCTCAGGAGGGAAGGTTGAAGTGCCAGCTCATGTGGGCTCTTTCAGGAGGAGTGTGAGTTGTATGAGGCCCCCTAGGCATGCGTGCCCAGGACAGGGATCTTCCCGGCAGCACAAAGATGTCATAAGGACAAGCTCCCAGCTGGCCTGTAGCCAACCACTCCCTAGCTCCAGGGCAGCCCTCTTGCCAGCCTTCCACCTGAGCCTCCACCTGCCTCTCTTGTTCCCCAGATGAAACTAGCAAAGGAGGCTGGAGAGCTTGAAGGCACTGGAGGAGAAGCCAGGCTGCAGAGGGTAGGAGGCCTGGGTAACATTTAACCACCCATTTAACATTTAACTTCCCTGCCTGGTCTGGCAGGATGATGGTTCTTAAACCAGTTCTGACTCCTATTGGAGAAGCTGCAGGAGGAGAGCTCAGCTTCAAGGGAGCTTTTTGAGGCTCCCTGCCTCAAACAAGGTTTTTCTCATTATAGCACCAACCGGCAGCCATATTTCCTATGGGACAGAGCATCCCAGGCTTATGGGATCCTCAGTCCTTCCAGAATAAACATCAGGAGAACCAGAACCCTCAAGCGAGCACCTTCTTATAGTTCTTTTATTGACTGGGGCCTTCACTTTCCTAGAAGAAACAGAGAAGTTTGCGTCGCTGGAATGAGAGGATTAGCCCAAGGGGACTGGCTGCTGAGCCCAGCTGGTATTTCAAGGGAATATTCTCAAAATAGGCTCCCAAAGAGGAAACCTTTTCTCCTTCAGTAAAACAGGTGCCTGAAGACCTCTACTTCCTCGGGTCTCCATCTCACTTCAATACATAGCATGCTGGTTCCACCTCTACTGCTTCACTGAAGGGCTCTGGCCAAGGCCACTGGCCAAGGTTACTGACCATCTTGCTAGCAAGATCCTGTGCTCTTTGTGCTTGACCCATGCTGTGGCCCAGGTATGGATGTTCCCTTTCTGTAGCAGCTGTTTTGGGCCTCCTTCTAAGGCTCTGGCTGTGCTCTCTTTGGTCTCCTTTGTAATACCCTCTTTCTCCACATGACCAGTAGTGTTCATGTTTCTCAAAGCTCTGTCTAGGCCCTCTCTCCTCCTGTTCTCCCATACAATCTCACCTGCCTGGCTGTGGGCCCCCTCTACCAGGTTCCCTTCTTAACTAGGCCTGCCCACTGCTTTGTCTCCCCCAAATCTGGGTCTGTAGCCCCAGCCTCTCTCCTGAGTTCTGGATCCTTCTATACAACTTAATGTCTACCCTTAAATTTCTCTAGGCAATAATTAATAAGAATACTTCACAAACTCTTCTAAAAAATAGAAGGGGATGGGACACTTCCCAACTTATTCTGAGGTGAACTTTACCCCAAATTAGTTGATACCCAAGCCAGACAAAGACATCATAAGAGAACTATAGACCAATATCCTTTATGAATAGAGACATAAAATCTCAATCAAATGTCATCAAACCAAATACAGCCACATTTAAAAAGCATTATACTGGGGTCCCTGGGTGGCTCAGTCATTAAGCATCTGCTTTTGGCTCAGGTTGTGATATCAGGGTCCTGGGATCAAGCCCTGCATCAGGATCCTTGCTCGGTGGGAAGCCTGCTTTTCCTTCTCCCTCTCCCCCTGCTTGTATTCCCTCTCTTGCTGTCTCTCCCTGTCAAATAAATAAAATCTTAAAAAAAGAAAAAGAGCATTATATTCCATGACCAGCGGAATTTATCCCAGGAATGCAAGGTTGGTTTAACATTTGAAACTGAATCAATGTAATATATATACACATACAATAAAGGATAGAAATCAGATGATCATCTTAATAGATGCAGAAAAAGCATTTGATGAAATCTGATATCCATTTCTTAAAAAAAAAAGAAAATCCAAAAAATCCAATACAGGGTAACTTTTGCAAAAAGTCATAGCTACCATCATTCTCAATGGTGAGAGACTGGATGCAGTCCCTTGAAGATCAGAAACAAGACAAGAATGTCTGCTCTCACTACTTCAATTCAACATTGTACTGAGGGTTCTAGCCAAAGCAATTAGGCAAGAAAATGAAGTCAAAGGCATCCAGATTGGAAGGAAAAAAGTAAACTATCTCTTTTTGCAGATGATGGGAACTTATATATGGAAAATTCCAAGGTATACACTTAAAAGCTGTTAGAACTAGTCAACAACCTTAGCAAAGTTGACAAAGAAAACAACTCCATTTACAATAGCATTGAAAAGAATAAAATACCTAGGAATAACTTTAAAAGGAGAAGTGCAAAATTTGGACACTGAAAACAAAACATTGTTGAAAGAAAGATCTAAATAAATGAAAAGACATAACATGTTCACGGATCAGAAGATGTAAAATTGTCAAGATGACAGTAAGTATCTTCTTGCATCTCAATCTCAACATGTTCCAAGTGGTGCTCAACTTTTCTCCCACATCTGCTCATTTTCCAGTGTGGCCTGTCTTTAGAATTGGTGTACCCTTTGCCCACATGCTTAACTCAGAGAGTCATTCTGGCCTCTCCCTCCACAAATCAAGTTCTATTACTTCTAATTGCTGGCCTCTCCCTTAATCAGTCAAGTTCTATTACTTCTAATTGCTGGCTTCTCTTGATGCCATTTCCTCTCTGACACTAACTTGCCTGGATTGTTCTAAACAGTCTCCTGGTGGGTGTTCCTGCCTCCTTTTCATCATTTCAGCAGTAGCAGAGCAAATCTGATCCTGTCACTTCCCCACTGAAGCTCCCAGGGACTTAAGATCCCAAATTATATAAGGCAAGTCAGGCTCCTGTCCACCTTGCCTCCCCATCTCCCATGGTTCTTCTACGCATGTTTGGCATCCTCAAACATGCTATGTACTCTAACCTCATGTCTTTCTGCATGTTGTCCCTTCTGTTGTCCAGCTAATTGACCTCCTTCTTTGGTCATAAGAGGCCTTCTCTGACTCAGACTAGGTGGGCCTCCCTGCAGTATACACGACACGTGGTGGGGCAGTGTGTGGCCTTGATGTCAGGCAGGGCTGTTCCAGGCCCTAAGCCCATTCCCAGGGTACTTAATTTCCTTGCTGAGTCTCTTTCCTTCCCTGTAAAATGTGGTTAATTTCTAGTACTTCCACAAAGGGTGATTCTGTGTCTTGACTGTGGTAGTGCCCTTACCCCAGGCAGCAAAACCGCAGGCTGCACTAAAAGCTGGCCGTCACAGCTAGTGTTTCACTTTGGTGCCTATGCTCTGTTAGCAGCTATTTTCTTGCAGTGGCTGGCACATAGTAGGCACTCAAAAATCTCAGTTGAAGGGATAAACTAGGGAGGAGAGGCTGCATGTGAATGTGCCTTCAGAATGTGATTTTTGCGATGCCGAATGGGCCACTGCCAAATCACTTCAAGGCACCTGGAACTTTTTCTAAAGACACAGATGGTTTATTTTTGAGAAGAAGGAAGAGGAAGGAGCAGCTTAGGGAGTCCTTGCAGAAACACAGCCTGGGAGTGGCCTATACTTTACAGCTAAGGGAGTCTAGCTCCTGGCCCCAGTGCCCAATAACATGCCAATTGCAGGCAGACTGGGAGGGACTGGAAAGAGCTCTGGAAGGAGGAAGGTTTCCCCTCCACCGGCCTTTCAAGGGTGCAGTGTGTCTGTAGCCAGACAGTGCTGAATTGTTGGAGGCCTGCTCCACTGAGCAGAAACTGCCTCAGCTCCATCAGTGGTCCAGGCAGGAGCTAAAGTCCCACCCATGGGAAACCTTGGCTCCAGCTGGCGTGGGAGGTCATTGGCAGTGGGCACATCACTTGTGGTGGGAACCCCATGTGGGGATGGGGCTTGTACTACATGGGATCTTTGCCAGCAGGGTATACCTTTGAAAAAGAGGAGAGCACAAAGCAAATGGAGGCTGGGTATAGGAAGGAAATGGTTACAGTGAAGTAAACACAAGCAAAAATCCCAAATATATCTAGAAATAAAAAGCCAAAATTAAATTTAAAGTGAAAGTCAGTGTTTATGCAGTAGAGCCATTTGGAGAAAATGACTCATTTCGTAAAGGAACAGATGTTCTCATTTGCATAGTCTCTGGAGTCACAAATGGACTTCACCCTGTCCCCTCAGCACACATGCCCTGCAGCTGGTGGCACTTGACTTGTGACACTGAGGGAGTGTTTACATTAGTATAATCCTTGGTCCCATAGCCACTGGTCCTGGTAGGAAAGACTTTCTCTACTGGATGATGAGGGTGTGGTTTGCCTGCTCTTCCCAGTTGCCCCTGAGCCCCAGCTGCCTTAGTAGTAGTAGATGTTCAATAGGACTTCAGCTGATATCGAGAGGAACCCGTAGGCATTGCAATTTCTCTCCAGAAGGGTATCTCTGACATGTCAGCGTACTTATCCCTACCCACATGTTATTGTGTTCTGTCCCTTTAGATGTGTCACAGCACTCTGTTTCTTCCAATGTGGCACCGTGTTCTGTCCTTTCAGATGTATCATGGCACTTAGTCCCTTCCAACATGAGCTCTATCCTTTCAGATATGGCAGCACACCCCATACTCTCCTTGGCTACCACTTTTGGGGCCAGTTTGGGGCCTGGCTGTGGCTCCAGTCCACAAAACACATCCCAGGCCTTCCAGAGGCAGCCCTGGTCCTCCTTGAATACATCTGGAACAGAGGGAACAGGCAAACATCAGGAGGACACAAGAAGGAAGACTTTCTATGGTGTCACATCTCAGTGGTCAGTCCCACAGAAAGACCAAAAGACTCCAAAATGAAGATCTCTCCTCAGCCCCCGCCACAGAATACCTACCACCATCCTCAGAGACATGGGAGAGGTGGGATAAGGGGCTAAGGTATGTGTGGAGGTGGGAACTACCTGGGGTCATGCTTGCCTTCCACTGTAGAGCCTTCAACTGGGCCCAGATCCTGGAGTGACCACCCTTCTCTGTCTTAGGCACATGCCTGAACACAGCTGAATAGGTCTAGAGCAAGTGACTGCTCCTCTGAATCTGCCTCCCCAGTCACTATTCTCCAGAGGATGGAAGAAATCCCCTGATTTCTGGAATCAGACACTGATCTCCTTGGTAAGCTCTCAGGGAATGTCTTCCTCAGGCAGGTATCAGTCTTGCAGTCTGGCCCAAAATAAGGCACTCTGGGCACTTGAATGGGAAATCACTGATGTTTTCCAGGAGGCAAAGGAGGGAAGTCTAGGAATTATAGGAAAGTTTCTATTTAGATTAGTGAAAACACCTTCTGGGGCTTGCTCAAGTCTGTCGGTTCAGATCTGGCGGTCTGCTCCTTGGGCCTGCTCAGGCGCAGGTCAGCACCACGGCTAGCTCCCACATACCACAGTAGGTGCCGCCGCCGCCTGGAAACAGTTTCCTCCTTGATGACGAGATGAGCACATTTCTGTCTGAGAGCAGGCATCCAGCTGTGTTCTCTGTCTCATTCTGTTGGGCAGCCTCCATGCCAGCTGTGTCCCAAGGCTGAGGCGGCACCAGCGATGATGGAACCCATCAGCTGGGGACAGAGGACTCTCTGTTACAAGGGGAGGGTGGCTGCAGCCAGGGGACCCCAAAGTCAGGGATACAATCTCTGCTGCTAGTGCTGAGAAGTCCATATAACATGGACACCCATGTCATATCATCATGTAGCTGCCAACCCCAAAGAGGCTGCTGTATCTAAAAGGCAACTGATCATTTGATGACAGCCCCCAGGCTATATGATGGGGAGTGGGAGGGCCATTGACCAAGAGCACACATTTTAGAGTCAGACTTGGCTGTGTTCAAGTCCCAGCTCCACCACTGCCTTGTTATCTGTGGAGCCTGGGGCAAGTTAGTTAACTGTTCAGTGCCTCAGTTTCTCCATCTCTAAATGGGGATACTAATTGTACCTATCACACAGGGGTATAATTTTGACACTGCCTGGCACATCCCAAGTGGGCAGTAAATATTAGCCACTGTCATTATCATCATCATCATCATTCCCCCACGACTGTGGAGGGAGAAGAGGAACTGGGAGGGGTACCAAGGACAAGCATCTGGTACACTGTGGGCCCCCAGTAGGCTCGTTTCCCCCACTCAGAGAAGAGAAATTCCCAGGGAGCCCTGCATCCACCAGCTGTGTGGATCAGCCATGCTCAGGAGAGTTTACTCCCTTGCTCTGCACCTATCCAAGGCCTCCTCTACAGATAGCAGGAGGGAGCCCAAGGCCTCTTTGGGCTTTAAAATTCCCTAGCAGTGGTGAAGGGGGCCCCAGATTATTGCCTCCTCCCCTAAACTCACAGCCTCCCCAGGCACTCTCCGCCTGAGACTCAGGACTAATCTCATTAGGCCTTTATCCCTGTTTGCGTCAGGGCTGCAAGAAGCTCAGGTCACCCTACCCGGTGGCCCCAACACTTCTTTTCTGACCCCATCTGCTGAAAACCTTCCTCTGGGCCTTCTGGAGCTCCTCCCTGCAACATTCTCCCTCTTCTTGCCGGGACTGAACTCTGTCTTCAGACTTCTTCCTTGGAGCTCCCCTCCTTCTTCTCCCCCAGACTGCTCTTATTGAGGTACATCACCATCTCTGTGTGGCTAATTCAGTGGCCAGTCCTAAGGCCTCATCTTTCTTTGCCCATCAGTGTTTGTCTTCCTTCTGCTGGCTCCTCCTCATCTCCTGGAGTGCCTTTTGCTTTGTGCCTGTGCCCAAGCCCCAAGCCAGACCCCTTGTCTGCTTCCCCTACCTGCCCCTCTACGGGTGGCTTACTGCATCTGCTGCTTCTCCCCAGCCCAGAAGGCTCCACACAGATGTTTAGAGATATCTCGGCCTCAACAGACACCCCAGAGGGGGCCTCTGCCTGGAAGAGCATTTCTGGAAGGGGAGACCATGGGTGCCAGAGTGGCAGCTTGGGCCACACCTACCTAGAGCACTTTAAACAGGACCCCCTGCAGGGTTTGACTCTTCCTTCTCACCTGGCTATGCTTGGGGCGCTTGAGGCGCAGGTTTCTTCACTTGTATCTCTTCGTCCAGATCTACCCTTGCTTCTTGGCTGTCTCGTAAGCTCCAAAAGAGCTTGTGGAGCTATGGGGAGAGCAGGGCCATGTTACCATGCAGGGCCCTGTCACACAGACAGGACCCAGCCATGGGTCCAGTCTCCAGGGACTGAGAGGAGACCTGGTGGTTCAACTTCAACAAGAGACTGAAGGAACATGGACTGGGGAAAAGCGTGGCACTTAGGAACCCTAGATTTCAATTCTGGCTCTGGTACCATGTGCTTGTGTGGATTTGGCACAGAGTGACACAACCCGCCTGGCCCTGTGCCCTTCAGCTGTACAGTAAGCGGTGGTAGGCAATGTGCTCAGGGCTCAGAGAGTCCAGGAACCTTGCCCTTCAGGGTGGGAGCAGCTGCCCATCCCCCCTGGTCTGCTTCTTTGGGTGGAGGAAGAGGCCCTCTGACCAGATGAGTGGACAGGGCAGACCAGAGAGCAGCTTTCCTTCCAGAATCTCTTCCTAGCTGTCAGAGTTGAGCACTAACCCAGTCCAGAAGAGGCTTTACCTGGTTTACCTGGCCTGCCCTGAGCTGAGTTGCTCAAACTCAACAAGGCATTTGCATATGCAGTAGGCAGCTCCCCTCCCTTCTGCTCTGTGATTTTGTTCCTTTTCTGAAAACTCACATGGAAACTTGGGGAAGTAACAAATCCAGCCAATTGTTGTTGCTTGTTTCTGAAGTGTCAACAAGTGAACATTTCCACCAAACCTATCCTGTAATAGATTTTGATCCATTATATTAGCCTCGTTGTTTTTGAATCCCAGCACCACCAAACCTAACATATGGCAGGGACATGAATGGGCTGGACAGGCCCCTCCCCAGGCAGCCCACTTTAAGACTTGTTTGGAGCCCCACCTCTCAGACTAAAACGTCAGAACTAAAATTCTGTTGTGCTAATGACAGAGATGGGGTTTAGCCTTTAATTGCTTCCTGATGATGCCATATGTATGCATTCTCCTTCCCAACAACACTATCAGTCCCTGTGGAAGAGGTTGCTGGGTGTGCTGGAAGAGCTTGGCTTTGTGTGCAATCCCTGCTGTCCTGCCTCCTCTGGTAGGCAGTGAGGAGAGGGCTAGCCCGCTGACACTGATCCAATTTTCCTGTTCATCTCTCCCTCCCCTCTGGCAGCTGCTTTCTGTACTACAGAGCACCTGGCATACTGGGAGGCAGATAGGAAACACTCAACAAGTACTTGGTTGCCTGAGAAGTGGGCACAACTAAAAAGTTAAGAGGAAGAGAACAGGAGAAAAGAATGCAGACCATCTAAACAACTAAGACCCCAAGCAACAGGAAATCAAGTTCACCACCCACTGCCAGTTTTTCAAGGTGCTGGGACCAGGGAAGTCTCCCTTCTGTCACCGGGGCAGTGGGCGTGCACATCCCAGACTATCCTGGCTGTCTTCCCCATGTGGTCCATCCCTTTCCCAACTGGGCTCTGTGCACAGGAGAGGAATGAATCAAACAGACACTACAGAGCAAGAAGTGTCGCCAGAGAGCAAGCTCAAGGTTAGGGGCGGGGGGGGGGGGACCTGGAGGTAGTCTTCCAAGTTTATGGCTTTTACCCAGACCCCAGGAAAAGCTGCAAGACAGGCATGTAGATCTCACAGACCCATCTCCCTATTGAGCTACCCCCTAAACTTTGGATGCTATGGGGCTTTCTGTCTTGGCCAAGTCCCTGTAGTGCGAAGCCTGCTGGTCATGCTTATGGAGGTGATGTAGTGGAGCCAGGTTGGGGCCCAGCCCTGCCACTTACCCAGTTTTCATACCTTGGACAAGAGACTTAATTTCTCGGAGTCCAGACTTCCAACTGGGGTGACTGATCCCTGCCTCCTAGGAGGTTGGAATGGCCACGCAGGAGGAGGCTGAGAGTCACCTAGCCCTGAGCCAGCCACAGGTGCTGCCCATATTCCTGTCCCCTCCCCCCTCCTGCTGGCTTAATTCCCTGAGGGTAGGTGGCAGGGGGCCGGCCCTGATTACATTAGTTCATACTGAGGTTAAGGAACTTAACACTTCTAAGGAAAATTTGCATTTTAAAAGCCAAACTTCTGAGTGAATACCTAAATGGTGGATTGTTGAAAAGCTTTTCAGTTTAGTTTTGTTTTTGAGGCAGGGCCTATTTCTGACCCATCCCCCACACCCAGCCCCCAGCCCTCCCCTTTCAAAAAGAATGCAGGAATTCAATCACTCTCTCCAAAACTAGTAGAGCCAAATTACTGCTCCCTGGGATGCTGGGACTGAAGGTTGACCCCAAAACACACTTGGGGCAGCACTTACATGTTTATCCGGAATCAGGTCTGTGAATAAGGATATCCCCTAGAATGTGAAACGACTAATTATGAAGAGAATTACAGCAAAGTAGAGGTAGTGCACACCGCAGATGATCAGGGGGGTCTGTAGGGGGATCCAGGGTCCGTAGGCAAACTCAGAGAACATTGGAGAAAAGCCAATCAGAAGTCCTCTGGTCAACCCCCCCGAAGGCACCCTGTCAAAGGAGGAGCCCCAAGGGAGTCACCTGGAGGGAGATGGGTGGTGAGACATACCTTCAGAGCCTCACTTGCCCACTAGTTGAGTTCTGAAGTTAAACTCATCACAGCAAAGGCTTTAAATACCTTGTGGAAGGAAGCAGAATGTAAGCACCAGTGAGGAGGCCATACCTTCCCGTGCTGAACAAAGACCTGAGACACCTGCAGTCTCTCTAAGGTCAATCAGAAAACTTAAAAAACTTTGGAAACACTTCTGTGTAAGATAATGAATAGGTATCTCAAACATTATGTGTCCAAAAGTCTTCCCCCATGACTGTGGGTGACACCTCTATCTCCCTGGTTGCTCAGGTTGAAACCCCAGGAGTCATCCCTGCCCCCTTTCTTTCCATTGGGCACTCCCACCAACCCTTTAGCAAATCTTGTTGGCTCTGCCTCTTAAAATGTGTCAGCATCCCACTACCCTATGGCTACCACCCCAATCCTGAACTGCTATCTACTCCTACATAGTTGGCCTTCCTATCTGGCTTCTTGCTTGCCCACTGTCCCCACAGAAGCCAGAGGGACCTCTTCAAAGCATGTATTAGTGAGTGCTTTGCTTAAACTCTCCCAAAGCTTCTCATGGCCCACCGTCAGAGTCGAATCTCAATCCTGCCCCTCAGTTGACCTCACCTGGCTCTGCCACTATACCCTTGGCCATTCCACTTCAGCCACTGTGTGCAACCTTCCTCCTATATGTTGAATCTGCCCATTTTGCTCTTGGCACAGGACCTTGTGCTTGCCTTTCTCTCTGGGTCTCTGCCTAGATCTTGGTATTGCTGGCTCATCGTTCAGGGTTCAGATTCAAGGTCATTTTCTTAGAAGTCTTCTCCTACCACCTTGGCTAAGGTCCTTGTATAGCCCTTGCCACCAGAGCCTGCCTTGTCACCCTCCACTACCCTTTTTAAACTTTTAAACAACACTGCATCACTATCAGAAACCTTTCTCTGCTTATTGGGTATCATCTGTCTCCTCCAACCAGACTGTCTACTCTTTAAGAGTAAGGACTTCACCTTGGCTCTGGAGCTGTATCTGGAGCCTGACTTAGATGGGGATAAATGTCAGAGGAGACAGTATACGGTATATGGGCAAGTATAGATAGTATATGGTATATGGGCAAGCATCTTGGAGAAAGATCTAAAACCAAAAGCCAGGTGGGGAATCCACAGGAACCATTTATTGAAGGAGATGTGTAGAAAGGGAAGATCTAGAAACAGATGGGCAGCAAAAGCCAGATGAGCACACCGTCTGAAGCAGAGTGGGAGAGAGGGCCTGGAGAAACTCTTTAGGTCAAAGATGGTACCAGCAATGTGCTTGTAACCTTGGACCAAGAGTAGCAGGGAATCGCTGACCAGATCCCCAGTTCTCCTGCAGTAGGCTCCAATAACTCAATGTTGTTGCCATTGATGGAAGGCAGATTCTCATGACAACCTGCCTCTCTTGCCCCTGCCCCTCCCAACAGATCAGAGAGAAGCAGCTTGGGCATCTACAGAGCCCAGCCACCTTCCCCCCACATTCTTGGTGCTAAATTGAGTCTTGAACTGAGCAGAGCAGGGAGCACTAGCAGGTTGGTCTGGAGGACTGGATATCTGAGATGGATTTATAGGGAGCACCAGCCTGGTGGAAAAGGAAAAAGATATTCTTGGCAAAATGAACAGTCTATGCAAGTGAAGGGAGGCCAGAGAAGGCACAGGGCAGTTAGGTAATCAACACTACAGATGCTTAAGAATGCTGGGGCCTGAGGGCTGTGCATGGAGAGGGCAAAGGCCAAAAGTTAGGGGCCAAATCATGTAGCACCTCATACACTGTGCTCAGGAAGTTGTACAAGGCCCAGTTACTCAGTGCTGCTAAGGGAAACAGGTTATGATTCAAAAAACAAATGACAATATTCTGACAAATTATGCTTTCAAAGGCTTATGGATGGGATGCCTGGGTGGCTCAGTTTGTTAAGTGTCCAGCTCTTGATTTCAGCTCATGTCATGATCTTAGGGTTGTGAGATTGAACCCTGTGTAGGGTGCTGTGCTGAGTATGGAGACTGTTTAAGATTCTCTCTCTCCCTCTCTCTGTGCCCCCTCCCCAAACCCTTCCCTCTCTCTAAAAAAAAAAAAAAAGTTATGGATAAAATGATTAAATCATTAATTGGGATCTTTCATTTTTTAAAAAAAATTTATATTCATTTATTTATGAGACACACGGAGAGAAAGCATGAGTGAGGGAGGGGCAAAGGGAGAGAGAGAATCTCAAACAGACTCCCTGCTGAGCAGGGAGCCCAATGCGGGACTCCATCCCGGGAAATTGAGATCATGACCCAAGCTGAAGGCAGACGTTTAATCTACAGAGCCACTCAGGCACCCTGGGATCTTTAGTTTCAAGTATGCTTAGAAGAGATGGTCTTCACTGCAGGAAGGGCAAAAGGAGTTCATGACTGTACATCTCCCTATGAGTATGAAATTTCTGAGTATGACACATCCATGTACAGAGGCAGCAGAATAATATTTTCTTACACCCAGATGTGTGTGAGGGAGAAGGATGCACACTGCATCATCTCTGGCATAGTTGAGTGGATTACACTGCAAAGGGAGGAAAACAGATCAGAGCTTGCCTTTTCCCTGCACTCATGAAGGAATTCAGACCAAATCTGCCCAGGAGGAAATAATTTCTTGAAAATCAAATGATACAATGGTGTGAATCTTGAAGCATAAAAGACCCTTCTAGGGCAGCTCTTGCAACAACAACTATGATATGAAGGCAAGCCCTCACACTGTGTCATGCAGTGGCCCTGCCAACACCTACTTGTTCAGTGACCCTCTTGCAAAATACAGCAAGCAGGAAGATGGCAGCAATGGGTGGGGTCAGGTAACTCATAACTGCATGTGTGTATTCAAACACTTGCTCACTGTATTCTGTTTGTATAACAGAGACCCAGATGATGGTGACAGTAAATAATATTATAACAAAAAAACCTCTAAACTAAATCAATAGTCAATAGCAATTTGATAATCTTCCCTCCCTCCCCTGCCAATAAAATATCTATAAGCCATGCTATTAGCTCAATTATACTTAGGTTAAATTCAGATGCCCATTCATAAGTATGGGACAGACGAGACAGCCACATAAGTCTTCAGATAAAAATCCTTTAAGTTCTGAACAAGTAAAACCAAGTGTCCATTTGTGTGTTCCTGGATCATGGATAGATTTTCACATTTGGAGGCTGTGTTTGGGCAGTTATGCTTAAAATTACATGGAAAAATATTAATTTCTTGAGGGTAACATGTTTTAAGGAATTTTAGACAGATTAGTACAGCACATGATTTTGAAGATTTCAACAAGTTCAGAAACTTATTTAAATTTTACTGAAAATTTTACAAAACTGAGTACAAGCTCCAAATGTTCATTGCTTTTGCTAAGTAAAAGATTTAAAATTATGTGTTCATATATAAAATTACACTAGACCAAATGTCATCCCAAAGATGAATAAATCTTAGTTCTGTGTCAACAAGGGCTTAAAAATTATTATTTAGAGTGAATGATAAGCTACAAAGGACTAATTCCTTGATAGTCAAAGAAGACACAGGATGTGAATTCCCACCTGAGTAATGATGAGATATTTGCCTGGGACTAACCCTCCCACAGATAACAATGACAAATTGTGGGCCAAATATAAAACAACAACACTGAAGGGAGCCAAAAGCAGGCAGAAATGAAAGAGGATTTAATCCTTGAAAAGAATATAATCATATTGGGTGCTATCTACATTACCCAGCTTTTCTTCTGAGGGCCCTCCCTAGTCTGCATGGTGTGGGTGGCTAGAAGTTAGGCATAGAGCCTCACTCTTACTAGGCAGAGGTGTTAGAAGATGGTGGTTGGGAATTTAGATTGGTTGGAAATGTTGGGGGAAAAAATTCTAGAAAAGAGGGAGCCACAGAGCAAGGAGATCCAAGCTGTACATAAACTTTCCTTATGCCCTTGGCTGATCCCTGAACTATGCATGTTTGGGGAAAATAAGACCCTGGTGGTAGGAAAAAATAGTGTCAACCCAAAATTCTATACCCAGCAAAAGTATCCTTCAAAAGCTAAAGACAAAATAAAAACACTTTTGAATAACCAAAAACAGAGAACCTACCAGCAGACCTGAATTATAAGACATGCTGAAGAAAATTCTCCAGAGTGAAGAGAAATGACACATATTGGAAACTCGAACCTAAAAGTTGCAATGATGAGCACCAAAAAGATAAAATATATGGTAAATATAAAATGCTACATATCTTTTTACAGCAAAAATTATATTGTTATCACTGTATTATGGTGTTTATATGCACATAGGTATAAAATATATGACAGCTATAACACAAAAGATGGAAGGAGAAAATATACTATTCTAAGGCATTTATGTTTTACATAGAATAATACAGTATTAACTCTAAGTAGAAAAAGATAAGTTAATCATGCCTATTATGATGCCTAGAGCAACCAAAAGAAATTAAAATCAAATATTAAAAACCATTTCCAATCATATTGATGATATTAATACAAATGAATTTAACTCTTAAATTAAAAGGCAGAGATTGTCAGAGGAAAAAAAATCAAGATCCAACTATGATATGGTCTACAAGGGACTCACTTAAAGTATATTTAAAGGTTAAAAGTAAAAGATATTACAAACACTAAACATAGGAAAGCCAGGGTGGGATACATTATTAACAAAATAAGCCTCAAGACAAGTACTATTATTAGAGACAAAAAGGGACATTTCATGGATAAAGGTGATATGGTACATATACATGTACATATACATATACAGGTGATATGGTATATATACAATGGAATATTAGTCAGCCACAAAAAATGAAATCTTGCCATTTGCAACAACATGGATGGAACTAGAGGGTATTATGTTAAGTGAAGTAAGACAATCAGAGAATGACAGTTATCATATGATCTCACTGATATGTGGAATTTAAGAAGCAAAAGAGAGGATCATGGGGGAAGAGAGAAAAAAATAAAACAAGACAAAACTAGAGAAGGAGACAAACCATAAGAGACTCTTAATCATGGGAAACAAGCTGATGGCTGCTGAAGGGAGGGGGTGGGAAGATGGGGAAATGGGTGATGGGAATTAAGGAGGTCACATGATATATAATATAATGGGCACTGAGTGTTATTAAGACTTTTGAATCACTGACCTCTACCTCTGAAGCCAATAATACATCATATGTTAATTAAATTTAAATTAAAAATAAATTAATTTTAAAAAGGGACATTAAAATAAATTTAATAAAAAATTTATTTAAGCCATATTAAGTTTAATTCTGATATGTGACCATAATTCTAGGTGAATCAAAAATTTATTTAAGCCATATTAAGAAAGCTACAGCTGATGCAAATGATGTGCGATTGGCAATCCACTGTCATGCTGACCACTTTTTTTCTTATAAAAGCTTTATTGTTTGGGGCATCTGGCTGGCTCAGTAGTTTAAGCAGCTGACTCTTGATTTTGGCTCAGGTCATGATCTTAGGGTTGTGGGATCGAAACCCACATCTGGCTCCCTGTTTGGTGGGGAGTCTCCTTGAGATTCTTTCCCTCTGCCCCTCCCCCACTCACATTTGTTCTCTCTTTCTCAAATAAATAGATAAATAAATCCTTAAAAAGACTTTATTATTTTATCTTTCACAATCTGATATACAACAGATACAGATTTTGTGTATGCTGTAAGAGTGAACATTCTTTTTTCCATAAATAGCCAAATAACCCAGGACCATTTATTGAAAATCCTTCTCCCCATCATTTTCCCTACTACATTATACTGAAATCTTTACCATAAGTCAGGTGACTATATACCTATGGGCCTTCTGTATTCTGTACTTTGTTCCTTTGATTTGTCTATATTTGTACCAAAACTATAGTATCTAATTAGTATCACTTTACAATAGATATTGGTATCGCTTAACAAATCCTCCAGCTTTGTTCATCTTGAAACATTGCTTTGGCTTTTCTTTTTTCTTTTCTTTTCTTTTCTTTTCTTTTCTTTTCTTTTCTTTTCTTTTCTTTTCTTTTCTTTTCTTTTCTTTCCTTTCCTTTCCTTTCCTTTCCTTTCCTTCTCCCCCCCCCCCCACCTTTGGCTATTCTTTGCTCTTTGCATTTTCTCTCCTAATTTTAGAACTGGTTTGTCAACTTTTACATACACACAAAAAGCTACTGCAATTCTGACAGGGATTACTCTGAATATATAGAATAACGTAGAGAGAACATCTTGTCAATACTGAAACTTCTAACTGATCAATATAGTATATTCCTTTATATACTTAGGTATATATACTTTCTTAAGTATATACTTACCTATATACTTAGGTATATATTCCTTTATATACTTATGGTATATTCCTTTATATACTTGGGTCTCACTAATTTCTCTCAGCAATGCTTTGTAATTTTCAGCAATTTTCTCATTTTTGTGAGATTTATTCCTAGGTATCTGATATAGTTCAATGACATTATAAATGATAATATGTAAAATATGATTGATTCTTGTACTTTTACCTTGTAACAGTCTTGTTAAATTCACTTTTAAATTTTAACAGTTTGTCTACAAAGTATTTTATGATAATTTTATTTCTATCCTCATGACATTTTTCTCCTTTTCATACCTTTTGTGCAGAATAGCATCTCCAGCATAACGTTGAATAAAAGTGGTTATAGTGGACATATGTGTCTAGTTCCCAATCTCAGGGAAAATGTAAACATTAAGTATGATACATCTAAGCTTTTAAATATATATATGTATATATAAATATATATATATACATATATATATTTAAAAGCCAGTATAAAGAAAATCTTTTAAATTTTCTAAGATTTAAGAAAATAAATAGGTATTAGACTTTCTAAATTCTAAATTCATCTGTTGTGGTGGCTATATGATTTTCTTCTGTTTTCAGTTAATGTGGTCAAGTACATTGATTGATTTTTGAATAAAAATAAATCTATTCTTGCATTTCTGGAATAAGCTCCAGATGGTCAAGATGTATTTTTCTTTTTCTATGTTGTTGGACCTGCTAATATTTTGTTTAAAATTCTGCGTCTATGTTTCTATTGGCATGGTATGTATTTTACCATGTTTTCTGTAAGCTTTCCTTAATCTTATTTTAAAGATGTCTCTTTTCAATGAAGTTTCAGGATACAAAATCAACATACAGTAGTGTACAAAATCAGTAGTATTTCTATACACTAACAGTGAGTCACCTGAAAAAGAAATAAAGAAAATAATTCCATTTACAATAGCATCAAAAACAATAAAATACTTAGGAATAAATTTAAAGAAGTAGGTGTAAGATTTCTACACTGAAAACTGTAACATTGTTGAAAGAAATTGAAAAAGACACAAATAGAGGATATCTTGTGTTCATGGACTAGACTAATCAGTATTATGAAAATGTCTATATTACCCAAAGCCATCTATGGATTCAATGCACTCCTTATCAAGATTCCAATGGCATTTTTTACAGACTTAGAAAAAATAATCTTAAAAATTGTTTGGAATGACAAAAGACTCCGAGTAGCCAAAGCAATCTTGAGGAAGAAAAACAAAGCTGGAGGTATCACACTTCTTGATTTCAAACTATATCACAAAGCTATAGTAATCAAAACAGTATGGCACTGGCCTAAAAACAGATGCATAAACCAATAGAAAAGAATTGTAAAGCCCAGAAATAAACCTATGCATATATAGTCAACTAATACTAGACAAGAGAGCCAAGAATACCCAATGAAGAAAAGACGGTCTCTTTAATAAATGGTTCTGGGAAAATAGGATATTCACAAGAAAAAGAATGAAACTAGACTCTTACCTTACACTACTTATAAAAATTAACTCAAAATGGATTGAAGACTTAAATATGAAATCTGAAATTATAAAACTCTTAGAAGAAAATATAGGGAATAAGCTCTTTGACATGGGTCTTGGTAATGAGTTTTTGGATATGACTCAAAAATCCCAAGCAACAAAAGCAAAAATAAACAAGTGGGACTACATCAAACTAAAAAGTTTCTGTGCAGGGGCGCCTGGGTGGCTCAGTGGGTTAAGCCTCTGCCTTCGGCTCAGGTCATGATCCCAGGATCCTGGGATCGAGCCCCGCATCAGGCTCTCTGCTCAGCAGGGAGCCTGCTTCCCTTCCTCTCTCTCTGCCTGCCTCTCTGCCTACTTGTGATTTCTCTCTGTCAAATAAATCAATAAAAATCTTTAATAAAAAATAAATAAATAAATAAATAAAAAGTTTCTGTGCAACAAAAGAAACAACAAAATGAAAAGGCAACCACAGAATGGGAGAAAATATTTGCAAACCACACATCTGATGAGGGGTTAATATCTAAAATATATAAGGAACTCATATAGAACTTAGGAGCAAAACAAAACAAAACAAAATACCAAATAATCCAATTAAAAACTGGGCAAAGATCTGAATAGACATTTTTCTGAAGAAGTTATTCAGTTGGCCCCAAGGTACATGAGATAGTGCTCAATGTTACTAATTGCCAGGGAAATGCAAATGAAAACCACAGTGGGCTATCATTTCATATTTGATAGCTATTACCCAAAAGGCAAGAGATAACAAATATTGAGTACTAATGAGGATGTAGAAGAACAGGATATACTGTTGATAGGAATGTAAATTGTTGCAGTCATTATGCAAAACAGTATAGAAGTTCCTCAAAATTTAAAAATAGAATTACCACATAATATAGCAACATTACTTTTGAGTATATATGCAAAGGAAACAAAATCACTGTTATGAAAAGATATCTGTAGCTCCAGGTTCACTCCAGCATTATTTACAATAGCTAAGCCATGGAAACAATTTAAGTGTCCTCTGATGGATGTCTGGATAAATAAACTGTGATATGTATTTACCGTGGAATATTATTCAAGCACAAAAAAGAAAGAAATCCTGCCATTTGTGACAACATGGATGGACCTTGCTATCCATGGAGGGCGTTATGCAAAGTAAAATCAATTAGACAGAGGAAGACAAATACTGTCTGATCTCACTTACATGTAGAATCTAAACCAACAAACTCTTAGAAACAGACAGCAGATTGGAGGCTACTAGAGGTGGAGAGGGAATGGAAGAAATGGATAAAGGAGGTTAAAAGGTATAAGCTTCCAATTTTAAGAAAAATAACTTCTGGGGATATAATGTACAGAATGGTAATTATAGTTAGCAACACTGTATTGTATATTTGGAAGTTGCTAAGATGGTCAATTTAAAAAATTCTTATCACAAGAAAAAAGTCTGTAACTATGTGTGGTGATGCATATTAACTAAACTTGTGATCATTTCACAATGTATACATATATCAAAGTATTATGTTATACATCTTAAACTTAATACAATATTATATGTCAATTATATCTCAACAAAACTGGAGAAAAGATGTCTCTTCTAAGGAGGATATAGTTTGGTTTTTTTTTTGAGAGTCTGATAATCTCAACATTTTAACTCAGGTGTTTAGTCTACTTACTATTTATGAAGTTACTGATACAGTTGGGTTTATATGTACCATCCTATTATTATTATTATTTTTTAGTTGACATATCTTTTATGTTCTTTTATATTTTATCCTTTTAATTTCTCGGGGGCTAATCAAATAGTTTACAAGTTATTCCATATTTTTCTTTAAGCAAGTTGTCAGTTAAACATTCTTGAACTATTCTTTTTTGCTCATTCTAGAGATGAGATTACATGCACCCTTGCTATATTATAGTCTGGTACAAGTTTTGTGTTTTACCACATCCGAAATTAAAGTTCCATTTCGCCCCTGCTTATTTTCTCTGCTACTCTTGTTAGTATATTTTGCTTCCACATGTCATAAATCCCACAGACATTTTTTCTTTTTGATATTTTTCAACAGCTAATATGTGTTTATATTTCCCAGGTATTTGCTCTTTCTGGTGCTCTTCATTTTTCTCTGAAGTTCAATTCTTTTATCTGGATTATTTTCCTTCAGCTGGAAGAACTCCCTCCGGTATTTCTTATACTGAAAATCTAATGTAATAAATTCTCACAACTTGTGTTTATCTGAAAATGTGTTACTCCACCTTCATTTTAGAGAATATTTTTTGATGGGTATTGGATTCTATGTTGGCAGTATTCCCCCTAGCACTTGAAAGTGTAATTCCATTGTCTTTTGGCTTTTATAGTTTCTGTTGGAAATTCTGCTATCAGTATCGTTGGTCCTCTCTTGAAGGTAGTGTGATTTATTTTCCTCTGGCTGCTCTACAGATTTTCTCTTTATCTTCAATTTTCAGCAGTTTCACCAAAATGTAGTCCATTTCCTTTGTATTTATCCTACTCATAATTTGTGAAAATTCTTGAATCTCTGAATAACTATCCAACAGTTTTGGAAAATTCTTTGCCATTATCTTTTCAAAATTGCTTCTACCCAAATTGTTCCTCTCTTTCTTTGATCCCAGTGATACATATATATTATTTTTCTGATTGCATTCCACATATATCTTCTTTCTGTGTGTGTGGTTTTTTTTTTTTTTTTTAGAAAAGCAAGTTTTTTTTTTTTTTTTTTTAAGATTTTATTTATTTATGAGAGAGAGAGAGAGAGCGAGCACAGGCAGACAGAATGGCAGGCAGAGGCAGAGGGAGAAGCAGGCTCCCTGCAGAGCAAGGAGCCCGATGTGGGACTCGATCCCAGGACGCTGGGATCATGACCTGAGCCGAAGGCAGCTGCTTAACCAACTGAGCCACCCAGGCGTCCCTGTGTGTGTGTTTTGGTTTTGATATTGTCATTCCATCAGTGCCACTCTATTAATCATGTCATCTGCTATATCCAATCTAGTTGTTAACCCATCCATTGAGTTCTTAATTTCAGATTATTTACTTTTCAATTCTAGAAAAACCGTTTCATTTTTATAAGTTTTAGTTATCTGGCAAAATTCTCAAATTTTTCATCTGTTTTGTACACTTCTCCCTCTGTTTTCTTATATATGTTAGTTATGCTTATTTTAAAGTCCTAGTCAGGGGGTGCCTGGGTGGCTCAGTGGGTTAAAGCCTCTGCCTTCGGCTCGAGTCATGGTCCCAGGATCCTGGGATTGAGCCCTGCATTGGGCTTTCTGCTCAGCAGGGAGCCTGCTTCCCCACCTCACCCCCCACTTCTCTGCCTGCCTCTCTGCCTACTTGTGATCTCTGTCTGTCAAATAAATAAATAAAATCTTTAAAAAAAAGGTCTTAGTCAGCTAACTTCATCTGTTGATCTTCTTATATATATTATTAGTATAAACATAGTGGTAAGGGAGGGCATTCTTGCCTCTTCCTTTCTAGCTCCTTCATTAGGCATGATGCTGGCTTTTAGGGTGATCTAGACATGTTTTACCATGTTGAAAGTTACCTATTTTACCAAATACTTTTTCATCATCTGGGAATAGATACACACGATTTTACTCTTTTGATCTATTAATATGGTGAATTATATTATCCATTTCCCAATATTGAATGATCTTATATTTCTGGAAGAAAGTCCCAGTTGGTAATGAGATATCATTCTTTTAACATTCTTCTAATATATTGTTAGATGTGTGTCTAATATCTTATTTACAATTTTTGCATTGATATATAAAAGTGACATTAGTCTTTAGTTGTAATTTTTGGTGCTATCTTTGTTAGGTTTGGCCACATCCATTTCTTGAGTTTCATAAAATGAATTTAAGTCTTCATTTTTTTCCCCCCATGTTGTAACAATTTAAATAAAACTGGTTCTGTTTCTTAAGATTTCTCAGAAAAGTGATTTTTAAACTATGGAGTGCTAATCACATATAAAAACAAGCTCAAATGCAGGGGTTAGACAGATTAAATAAATGAACACTATGTACCTTGATATGAGATAAAAGAAGTGTTTCAGACATAAGGTAGACCAAGTTAAATGTGTGTGTGCCAGATGTGGTCTGTGGGCAGCCAATGTGAAACCTTATGGAATAAAGACAGGAACCATGTTTTATACATATGCATTCACCACCCTATGCTAGCATGGTGCCATGTGGTATCATGGTTAACAGCATGGCCCTGACATGGACATGTTCTCCTACTTATACTACGTGATCTCAGTTAGACCAATTCTTCTCTGAGCCACTTCCCCCACATTGGTACAGTGAGAATAAGAACAGTGAAACCTACCTTTAAAGATTGTCAGGAGGACTAAATGAGACAATGAGATAATTATGTAAATTTACCTGCAAGGACTATTTTGGGGGGTACATTAAACTATGCTAGCATTTTTTTAAATCATTGTGATTATTACTTGTTTTTTTCCCAAATGGAAACACGTTTCTTTCTGATTAAAAAAACAATACATCTTCATTGCAGAACTGCAGGAAGAAAGTACAACCATATTGTATTTAAACAAGATAATTCTATATACAGTATGATAGCCTAAATTTTTCACATAATTCTGGTGGGCATTGTTTTCATTAACAGCAGTAACTAGTGTGATTAGAGGAGTCCTTCACCTTCCTGTTACCATGAGCTCCTTTTCAGTGGCTATAGGCTGAATCTGGTTACAGATGTCCATTGTGAACAGGGCGCTGGCACAGTTGAAAACAGAAGTCAAGGGGGCGCCTGGGTGGCTCAGTTGGTTGGGCGGCTGCCTTCAGCTCAGGTCATGATCCCAGGGTTCTGGGATCGAGTCCCGCGTCGGGTTCCCTGCTCAGCGGAGAGCCTGTTTCTCCCTCTCCCTCTGCCTGCCTCTCTGCCTACTTGTGTTCTACCTATCTGTCAATTAAATAAATAAAATCTTAAAAAAAAAAAAGAAAATAGAAGTCAGGGAGGACATGAGAGAGGCCCAAAGTGCGGACAGCATCAAGCCTTGTATGCCTGGAAGAGAAGAGATGTTTCTTGGACCTCCAGCTTTCTGGCCATGCCAGGAGATGCCTCAGGCCTCCTAAGGCACTTTTCTACATACTACAAAAACATTCAAATTTTATTTGGAGTGGCATTCCATCTAAGACAGATTAAAGCTTTATATTTGTCCTTGCTTTGTGATGAGACTTACTAGTGTCCTGCTGTGTCTTTATGTAATAAGGAGAGCTGCTAGCTCTTGAGTGGTTACTTTGTGCCAGACTATTTTCTTGGGCGTTATCCTGTAAAATCCTCCCCACAGCCCTGTGAGATGGACACCACTGCTGCTCCACTTGTACAGATGAGAAGTCAGAGGCCCAGAGAAAGTTTGGAATGGAGGCAAGGGATGTGACTCTTTGTGCCTCAGTGTCCTCATCTGTGAAGTGGGCATAAAGGTACCTACCACGCAGGGCTGTTATTAAGATAAATTAAGTAGACAGATTAACATAATGCCTTACAGAGATCAAGCACTCATGAAGTGTGAAGTATAACATAATAATCCAGTATTTTCACCTTTTGAAAGGCTGCCATACTGCAGGGACTTTGCTCCACAGAGAGATTTCTATGTATTGATGGTTGAGGCTGGAGGGTAACTGGGGCCTAAGCTGGAGGCCTACCATAGCAAGGCCCCCACTGTATTCAGTGGGCTACTTGACCAGGCAAAGCCTGGTGTCCTTACAGCTACTTCCTTTCAAGTACTCCACTGCCTACCCTCACTCGAAGTCTTGGGTACTCAAGGACAGACTTAGCTGCAAAACGTGGACAACTTCCTTTCTGAACTGTGGGGATGGTCAGTATTACCCTCAGTCAGATTTCCATCTCTATTGGATTTTTATGGAAATATCTCAATTTTGATCTCTAGAGCTCCTATCACTCTTCAGAGCTACTGTGCGATTTTTAAAAAAATGGTACTATTTGTTTGGCCTTTTTTCTGGGATTTGGGGAGACAGCTGAGATGAATTCATGGGCTCACTGCAGTGAAAGCCATCTCCCTGGTGGTGAGCTACCCATCTCTCTAGTCCCCCCACTGGACCTGAGCTCTGTGAGAGCAGGACTAGGTCTTGTCATCTCTGTGTTCTCATGGCTTAGGACCATGCCTAGCACAGAGTGGAGCCCTCCTGCGGAATGAAAGAGCGAAGGCACGAGCTAAGCTGGTGAAGTGAAAACGTAAATCGTGGGCATAGGCTGTGCCTCTGAGAGCATGTGCACCTTGTGTGAGTGTGTGAGAAGTGAAGAGGGAGGAGGCCTGGCTCCTTCCCTCAGGGCAAGCGAGACTCCCTCTATATACTCTTACTTCACAGTCAATATTTCTACCAAGAAAGATGGGCTGCCTGGTAGATAAGCCATCTTCGGCTCCTTTTCTCCTAACCATCCACTTAAAGACCGAGGGCACATAGGCTCCAATAGGAAAACAGATCATGGGGGTCCATCTCTTACCTTCGGGCAGCAGCTCTACCACCAGCACTGGGTAGGTGATGGAGCTGCACTCAGTTCTGATGCCACAGTACTTCTCACATAATGAAGGTGCAACAACACATGCCACTATCTGTAAGAGAGGTCGCAGTCACACCGATGTGCCAGCCTTAGAGCTCTAAAATCTGAGGGGAGCTAAAGGGAAGCAAACTAGGTAATTCTATATGTATGTCAGATTCTTGATCTACTGGTGACTGCTCCAGTTCATGATCTTACATTCCTTGGGATCTTGGGGCTGGGAATTAGGTGTCTAGGAGCCAGATGAAACAGTGCTTCTACTAATGGACTGCTTGACTCCAATGTTAATGGGACCTAGACAAGACTTTCAGGGACAGCCGCTAGGTGTCAGGAAGGCAGATGGATTATTCATCCACCTATTAATCCATGAGCCACTCCAAACCTTACTTGCTTAGTCTTCATAGGGGTGTTATTTCAGAGTGTTTGGAAGAAATTCTGGACAAAGGGATATAAAGGGAATGAATGTGATGCCCTTCAGGAGCTTAAGTTAGGGATATAAACTTACAATCTGAGATAAAAACCCCAAACGACAAAGCAACTTAGATGACGAAGCAGGGTATTGTCCTGGTTTATGGGTAGAGCTGTTTGACTGGGGATGGCTTTCCAGTTTAAGCACTGGTTACCAAACATCTTGAGGAAGACTAAAAACTCAGGGGCAGCTGCATGCATTTACATCTGCCCATGCTCCTTGTAACAGAACCCCTGTGACACTCAGCATAGTATAAGAAGGGCCCAGGAACCAGGCCTGGCTGTTCTGGAAATTCCTTCTCCTTGGCCGCAATAACTGGTCCTTATCACTCAAGTGAGTTCACTGAGACTCATCTGGGATTTTTGCTGGAACAATTGGGGAAGGAAACACTTGGTGGGAGTTGTTGAGTTGGTGGGATAGAAGCCTGGTGCTGTTGGCAACCACCTTGCCACCAGATGGCCTGAGGGTAACACTTGCTCAGAAGGAAGAGGAGCTAAAAATGTACATATTATGTTCTACCAAGAACTCCAAATAATACAGTGGCCTACACAGAAAACCAGATTTTGAGAATCACACCTTGGCAGCTGGCAGTGTCTGGCCCCCAGCTCTAGCCAGGGGAGAGACTCAGAATCTAGGGCCAAGAGCATTTGGGTTATTGGAAAACCATACTCTTCCAGGAACATGGAAAGGTGCCAAGCTTCCATGATAAATGGCTCCCTGGTTTTACACACCTGGCATGTGCTAATGGATATGTGAATCTGGCCATTTCTGAGGGCTAAAGACAAGTGACTCCAGGTTCTTCTCACCCTAAGGGCTCCCCACCAATGTGTTCCATCAACTCTGTTCACTCCTTGGTCAGAAGGCTAGGGAGAGTCTGGGTTCTGGAAGCCCACTCTAGCTAGAGAGAGAGGCCATTCCCTCATCTTTTTTCTACTTCCCTTAGCAGCTTTCTATCTAGAGTCCAAGATACATGTGATTCTGCTGAGTCTTCTTCCTCAGTGAGTAGGGAAATCTGTGCTGGGAAGTGGGGTAGGGTGGGGAGGGGAGGCAGGTTTGCAAAGCCCAGGGCACTCTGAGTGTCCTAGAGAGCACAATAGTGTATTTCCTAACCTACGAGGAAGGACTACCTATGAGACCCCAAAATGTCACCTGGCAGCCAAAGACCAAAACTGGGAATGTTGAAACAAAGCCTTTCTCTCTGTTAAAGCTGGAAGGGAATTAGGATTAAAAAAAAAAAAAAGAGGGGCGCCCGGGTGGCTCAGTGAGTTAAAGCCTCTGCCTTTGGCTCAGGTCCTGATCCCAGGGTCCTGGGATCGAGCCCCGCATCAGGCTCTCTGCTCAGTGGGGAGCCTGCTTCCCTTCCTCTCTCTGCCTGCCTTTCTGCCTACTTGTGAGCTGTCAAATAAATAAATAAATCTTAAAAAAAAAAAAAGAAGAGGCATGTCTTGGGGAAGACTGAAGGATGAATTAGACTTAGAGAAGTCTCCTACATGTTACTTAGCAATAATTAGTGGTTTGCATTCTGTCTGGCCTTTTCAAAGCTTAGCCACAGAAGACTCCCATGGAAGCCACCTGCTTTGTCCCAGTGGCTGCACCTACCAGAAAAAGCACTCCATGTAGGTTTAATGAATAAACAAACTGGATACCCTGAGAGACAGTACAGATAGTAAAACTAGGTTGAAATGGGAATGAGAGACATCCACAGAGTTATGATAGCTCATTAAGAGAAACAGAGATGTTTTGATAGCATTTATGGGAAAGAACATGGACCTGAGTCAGACCCACTTTGGGGGTTTACATTGAGCTCCCCCTCTGACATTCCTCATCTGTTCACTGAGGCTACAAAAACCTCACGATCTGAGCCAGCATTGACAGCATCTATCAGGTTCCCAGTACAGTGCCTGCCACACAGGCATGTGTGTCATGGTGATGCACATGATTCAGGAGGAGCAAGTGAGCCTTCCTGCAGATTGTGCCTCCAAACCCTGGCCAGGACTGAGCTCTGGCTGCGTGGAGCCTTGGTTGGCTCTTCCCTATCCGAACTTCTCTCATGGAATTTCCCTCTTGCCACCTCCAACCATGGTTTCTGCCAGACTTTTGCTCAGCTGCACTCTTAATTGGAACTCTTTAGCTCCCTAAAAGGCAATTGGGGCATCTCACTCCCCATACTGTGGGAGGCCTGATGACCCCAAATACTCTCTAGGTCTCTTCAGGAAAGAGAAGGTGATCAGCGTGAACACATCAGCATTAAGGATTTACCTGGGAGTAAGACACGGCTAATCACTCCCGGCATCACTATGCTGAACATGGGCAGCAGCTTCAGACACCCACAAGGGACTCAGCCGCCTTTCACATGAGACATGTTCTTCCCTGCCAGGCATCGCTGGACAAAAATCTGCCAAGGAGGGGCACCTGGGTGGCTCAGTGGGTTAAAGCCTCTGCTTTAGGCTCAGGTCATGATCCCAGGGTCCTGGGATCGAGCCCCGCATTGGGCTCTCTGCTCAGCCGGAGGCCTGCTTCCCTTTCTCCTCTCTCTCTGCTTGCCTCTCTGCCTACTTGTGATCTCTGTCTGTCAAATAAATAAATAAAATCTTTTAAAAAAAATCTGCCAAGGAAACACAGAGGGGTGAGAGAGGGGATGATGGCTCTAGCAGAGCGTTTCAAGCCTGGGCCACCTCAGTGTCGCAGAGAGGACAATTGTGACCTGCTGCAGCGGCAGGATGTGCCCTCTGGTGGGTTTTTGCTGAGCTGCTCACCCCAATCATCCAGGCATCTCCAGGGCATCCAGGGCCAGAGGAGGCTCATGTGACCAATGAGCATGTTTTGCTCAGTGCACAGTTGCCTGAAGGGACAGGAATGGTGTGCGCGTGACCTTGGCCTCATTGTCAGCACTGCACACCAATTATGGAGGCACAGTGCTTACAAGCTGTCCCCTGGCAAGGATGAGACTCCCTTCTAGAGACCACAGACTGCCCCTGGCAGTTAGAAGGAAGAGGCCCCTCGTGACATCAAAGCAAAAGTGGGTCCCCAGCATCAAAAGGGTTCTCAGAACTGGGGCCGACTTCATTCATCTAAATTGCAATGAACTAGTATAGACCTTGTAAGGGCAAAAATCTCCTAGGAGATGTTTCACGACCCATTTCATGGTGCTTCTGCCATAAGAAGCAGTGTGCACTCAGGCCAAACAGAATGGTACAGCTGGCAGGTGGAGAAGCATTTAAGAAAGTGCATAAAGACATGGTCCAGTGAATCACAACAATGCAGTATTATATATGTACTGAAAGTATGTTTCTGTAGAACATTAGATAATGGAAAAAATGCTCACAGTGTGATGGTAACTAAGAAGCATACAGGATACAGCAGCAGCATATACACCGTGACTCTACACTGAGAAAAAAGTGTGCAGGAATTAACTGACATGGTAATAGTGATTCATGATAGCGTGGTGAAATTAACAGGCAGTACTGTCATTTTCCTCTTTAGGTTGTCTTTATTTTCCAAATGCATTATTTCAATACCAGGAGGAAGAACCCCAAAGTGGTCCTCTTCAACCAATAGGTACCGCTTCTTGGGAGGTCCACTGGCATCCTGTTGCTAACGTCTCAATGTATGTGGGCTTCTGTGGAGCAGGTGGGGGTGGGCAGCCAGGCTGCACTTCCTGGTCTTTGCTTCATCCCATGCACATAAGAAGGGGTCTCTCAAGGGAGGGGATGAAGGAGTAGGGCAAGGGCAGAAATTCGACTCTCGTTCTGAGGGAAGGGTGATTATAAAGGCAATGCAGAAATCCCATGTAGAAAGCCCTAAGCACTTTTGTTTAGTGTCATATATTACAAAGTGGGGCAAGGAGAGGATTATCATTTAAAAATGATAGTGGGCCAAAGTTAACAATTTTCCTTCCATCAGTTTGTTTGCCTCTCTTTTAATTAACATTTTTTCTTAATTTCAAATTTTCTTTATGAGTTTGAAGGTATATATTCTACTTCTGTGTGTGTGTGTTTTTTTTTTTTAAATATTTATTTAGTTGAGGCAGGGGAGGGGCAGAGCAGGAGGGAGAGAGAGAATCTCAAGCAGACTCTGTGCTGAACTTGGAACTGAATGCGGGGCTAGATCTCATGACCCTGAGATCATGACCTGAGGTAAAATCAAGAGTTGGACACTTAAACAACTGAGCCACCTAGGCACCCGACTACTTCTGTTTTTAATAATGACCCTTAAAATTTTTACATAGATACAATTTCAAGTCTAAAGTAAATCAACATCTCCACCCTTCTGAACAATTTAGAGCCCACAGACAGATTTAACTCCAAATAGTGGTATACTATTTTAGTTTTGTCCTGTTTTTCACTTCTTGTATTTGTGATTCTTATTTTTCAGCTCATTTGCTCTTGTACCTATTAATATCTTTCCTAACTATTCCTTCTTGCTCATGAGTATTTCCTTTTTCTTTATGTACATCTTTCAGTCCTTCTTTAGGGAAGGTTATGTCTTGATTTTGCCCTTGGTCATGAATAATACCTTAGCTGGTCATGTACTTTAGAAGTGATGTCCTTAAAGACTTTGAAAATTTTACACCTCTACCTTTGGGTTACATCGGTGAAGCTGAGAAGTTTGTTGTTGGTATAACTGTCTTCTTTTTATTAGAAATCTTTCCCCTCAGGTGCCCTTCAAATTCTTCTCCTTGTCTTCCATGTTCTGGACTCTCATTATGGTTTCATTACATTTCTTTGTGTGGATTTGTAAATTATCTATGCTTGATTCACTGTGATTCTGGAGTCTGATGCTTCCTGCTCTTTCAGCAATTGTAAAAATTCTCAGCCACTTTCTCTTAAAATATTGCTTCTCTCTCCTTTTCTTTTGGAACTCCGATGAAATATATTTTAATCCTGATTCTCTCTTCCATGTCATTTTGTTTCTCTTTCACACATCCAGTTTTGTGCTTTCAATAGTTTCTTTAGTTCTTGCTTTAAGATGACCATTCTTGGGGCGCCTGGGTGGCTCAGTGGGTTAAAGCCTCTGCCTTTGGCTCAGGTCACGATCTCAGAGTCCTGGGATCGAGCCCCACATCGGGCTCTCTGCTCAGTGGGGAGCCTGCTTCCTCCTCTCTCTCTGCCTACCTCTGCCTACTTATAATCTCTGTCTGTCAAGTAAATAAATAAAATCTTAAAAAAAAATGACCATTCTTTCCTTCAGCTGTGCTTAATCTGCTATTTTTTTAAAAAAGTTTATTTATTTATTTAAGTAGTCTCTACATACCCAAAGTGGGGTTCAAACACATGATGGAAATCAAGACTCATGTGCTCCTCTCACAAAGCCAGTCAGGCGTCCCTTTAATATGCTATTTTAACAGTTACAAATTTTCACATTTCAATGAGCATATTTTTCATTTTTAGAAGTTTGAGTTTTCATATCTGACTGTTTTTGATAGAATGGTGTTAAGGTTTTCAGTTCCATTTTTATTTCTTTATTTTTAAAAAGATTTTATTTTTCAGAGATAGAGAGAAAGAGAGAATGGCAGGGAGAGGGAGAAGCAGTCTTCCCACTGAGCAAGGAGCCCAATGTGGGACTTGATCCCAAGACTTTGGGATCATGATCTGAACCAAAGGCACATGCTTAACTGACTGAGCCACCCAGACATCCCTTTTATTTCTTTATACATACTTTTTAAAAAGTTATGGTATCTAATACCTCAGTTTTCTGAAATTTGGGGTACTAATTCTGCTGTTTCTTGCTCAAGGTGGTTTGATTCTTCTATATTTTCTAATTTTTTTTAAGGGGCTCATGTTGTGCAGGCATTTATGTATGGGAATGCTGCAAGACATTGGTTGAGGGTGCATCCTTCCAGGGAAAATCTGCCATTACTCTTGCCAGGTTGGTATGTAACAAATTTTGGATGAGTTTATGTTCATTTCTTCCCATGGGCTTTCCCTGATAATACAGGGAATTAAGTTAAAGTTTTAATGAAAACCCCAAATGTATAGGAAGGCCAACCTGCCCTTGTGAATCCTTAGGGGAGACTTCTTTCCTTCTCCTGGGACTCGGGTTGGCATATTTTGTTTCTCTTTGCTGGTGGGCAGCTATTTTCCTGGTCTATCTTTTCACTGATGGTACAGCCTTCGCTCTTCACTACTCAGGAACTCAAGGCCTTTCTCCTGTTCTCACCTGGCCAGTTAAATCTAAGCCTTGGAAATCCTGGCTTGGTAAATGCTGTCAGGGCACCATCAGTGTATCTGTCAGCTTAACTCTCTTGAGTTCAGTTCTCCTTGGTTTTTCAGTCCCCAGGGATTTTTTCCTTCTTATGAGCTTTGCTATGACTATAAAAAGATGTTTGTTATATTTTACCCAGTATAGAAAACTTTGTTTTTGGAGGTAGTTTAGGAAATCTAGTTTACCCACTGTCAGATGTGGAAGGTCAGGGGCAACTTTTAAAGTTGTAGAAGAAACTAAAAAGAAAAATGTAGAAAGATTTTTCTTATCTTCTAGGTAAAGAAGCACCATTAAACATAATAAATAGACAAGAATACAAATTTAAAAAACCCAGAGCTACATTATAGAGAATACCCATGTATAGTGCTTTGGATCTCATCTTGTTTCTTGTCTGTCCACTCACTACATTTTAAAGACCTATCAGTTTTGTATCATCTAGCTCCTATGACATCTAGCTCCTATGACAGCATAGTATTCCACAGTATTACTGCCCCTCCTGCCATTTCATCTACCCACGTTGGAGTAACCAGCGCAATCAATGATCACATGGTGATCAATGCCTCATATATAATCCCTCATGAACTTCCATGAGGATATTTTAGGTAGCTTCTGAGGAACACCACTGCTAGCTCAGAGTACAGTATAATTACTCTTATCAAATACTGCTGGATTACCTTCCAGAATAGATTGCACCAGTCTATACTTCCACCAGGAGTTCACCAGGGTTCTTAAACATTCAGTCTCTCCAGCACTTGGCATTATCAGTCTTTCTAATTTTTGCCAGTTTCCTTGTGGTTTTGAGTTGCACTTCCCTCATAACTCCGGTTATATGCTGGTTTTATGCTTGTCTGAATTTCCTTATTTATAAATTGCCTATCATGATCTTTTACCCACATCTCTACTGGACTCCTTTTTTCTTGTGGCTTTGCTATTAGTCTCTTATTCATAATAAACATTTCTAATAATCTCTAATCTGTCATCTGTCAACTTTTTCCACGGTACTTTCTTAAAAAGTACTTATATGTAATGTGATCAAATCAATATCATTTGTACTCTCCCCACTCTGTCTCAAAAATATTCCGTCATCCTCCCTTAAAAATGTCTAGCTTTTCTTTCCACATTTAAGTCTTTAACCCACCCAAAGTCCACCTTTGTACTAAGTATTAGGTGGGGGTGAAGAATTGTTACTCCAAATAGTCCCTTGGTTTTCTAACATCATCAAAGGGTATATGTCTCCCCCATTGATTTCTGAAGCCTGTTGGATACATATTAAATTTCTATAAGTACAAGAATCTGCCTGACCTCTTTATTTTTTTCCACTAGTCTATGTATCTATTCTTGGATGTTTCAAACTGTTTTTATTGCTGCTACTTTGTAGATGTTTAAAATCTGGTTTGGCAAGTTCTCCCCCTTTGTTCTTCAGCTTCAAACTTGGGCTAACAATTTGTAGCATTTTATTCTTCCAGTATCTGGGAACTTCCAAGTAAAACAAGAATTGATATACTTTTTCTTCTTCACTTATTTGGCAGATTTTTAAAATGTCTTGAAACATCAATTATTGGCTGAAAAGTTAGGGAACACATATTCTCACATATATTGCTGAGAATACAAGTTAATACAGCCACTTTGGAGAGGAATTTGGGATATGCCTCAGTAAGCTGGGTTTATTCCAGGAATGCAAGATTGAGTTAACATTCAAAACAATTCACTGTGTTAACAGAATAAAGGAGAAAAATAATATAATCTTTTCAGTAGAAATGGAAAAAACACTTGCTACAATTCAAAACCTGTTCATAATAAACAATTGTAGCAAACTAGGAATAGAAGAGAATTTGTTAGTCTTGCAAAGAGTATCTATAAAACACTGACAGCAAATAATTTATTTAATGGTAAAATATCCAAAGCTTTCCCTCTAAGTTGGAAGTAAGACAAGGATGCCTGTTGTCTCTTCTACTACTCTGTCTTCTACTCAACACTGCCCTAATGGTCCTGGCCAATGTAACAAGGCAAGGAAAATAAACAAAAGCTGTTTGGAAAGCAAGGAAACAAAAAGATAACTTTTTGACTTGGATGCTGGTTACCAGAGTGTGTTCACTTAGAGATATTTCATTTAGCTACATATTTTGTCTTGTGTACTTCTCAATAAAATTTATTAAAAATAGAAAACCAAAAATATGTAGTAGATCTCTATTTAAAGACATAGAAATTTGCCCTAGATATAGTACGAGTAGTGGAAAACAGTCTGCAAAATTTTGTTTTGATTCTACCTATCCATCTCATAGATTAAAAAATGATTATATATATGAAGAATATCTCTGGAAGGATATGCACAAAACTATAATACTGGTTGCCTCTGGAGGTGAACTGAGGAACTGAGGGCAACAAGTATTTCACCATGTACATTTCTATTTGTTTACCTGTGTGAGTTTGTTAAAATGTCTATCCAGCCCCGAGCAATGTACACTTTCAATGCCATCACTATTAAAATACCATTGGCATTTTTCAAAGAGCTAGAACAAACAATCCTAAAATTTGTACAGAAACAGAAAAGACCCCAAATCACCAAGGGAATGATGAAAAAGAAAAACAAAGCTGGGAGCATCATGTTGCCTGATTTGAAGCTATATTACAATGCTGTGATCACCAAGACAGCATTGTATTGGCATAAAAACAGACACATAGATCAGTGGAACAGAATAGAGACTCCAGAAATGGACCCTCAACTCTATGGTCAACTAATCTTTGATAAATCAGGAAAATAATATCCAATGGAGAAAAGACAGTCTTTTCAATAAGTGAAAATACTGGGAAAATTGGGCAGCTACGTATAGAAGAATGAAACTGGACCATTCCTTTACATTCTACACAAAGATAAACTCCAAATGGATGAAAGACCTCAATGAGAGACAGGAATCCATCAAAATCCTAGAGGAGAACATAGGCAGTAACCTCTTAGACATCAGTCACAGTAACTTCCTTCAAGATACACCTCCAAAGGCAAGTAAAGAAAAGCAAAAATGAACTTTTTGGACCTCATCAAGATAAAAAGTTTCTGCAGAGCAAAGGAAACAGTCAACAAAACTAAGGGGAAGCCCATGTAATGGGAGAAGATATTTGTAAATGACATTACAGATGAAGGGCCAATATCTAAGATCTATAAAGAACTTCTCAAATGCAACTCTCAAACACACACACACACACACACACACACACACACACACACTTAAATTAAATAAAAAAAAATCTGGATAGCTGTTACTCCCCCGCCCCCCCAAAAAAGATC
Source organism: Lontra canadensis (assembly GCF_010015895.1). Classification (NCBI taxonomy): domain Eukaryota; kingdom Metazoa; phylum Chordata; class Mammalia; order Carnivora; family Mustelidae; genus Lontra; species Lontra canadensis. Next base: position 13,037,645 of record NW_022631051.1, read on the forward strand.
CAGTCAAAAAATGAGCAGAAAGCATGAACAGACACTTCTCCAAAGAAGACATACAGATGGGTAACAGACACATGAATAAATGCTCAACATCCCTAGCCATCAGAGAAATTAAAATCAAAACCACAATGAGCTACAACCTCACACCAGTTAGAATGGCAAAAATTAACAAAACAGGAAACAAAAAATGTTGGCGAAGATGTGGAGAAAGGGGAACCCTCTTACACTGTTGGTGGGAATGCAAGCTGGTACAACCACTCTGGAAAACAGTATGGAGGTTCCTCAAGATGTGAAGAATAGAGGTACCCTATGACCTAGCAATTGCACTACTAGGTATTTATCCCAAGGATACAGATGTAGTGAAAAGAAGGGGCACATGTACTCCAATGTTCATAGCAGCAATGTTCACAATAACTAAACTGTGGAAGGAGCCAAGATGCCCTTCAACAGATCAATGGATAAAGAAGATGTGGTACATATACACAATGGAATATTATTCAGCCATCAGAAAAGATGAATACCCACCATTTGTACTGACATGGATCAAACTGGAGAGGATTATGCTAAGTGAAGTAAGTCAAGCAGAGAAAGACAATTATCATATGGTTTCATTCATATATGGAACATAAGCAATAGTTTGGAGGACCATAAAGAGGGAAATTCGAAGGTGGAGAAATCAGAGAGGGAGATGAACCATGAGAGCCTATGGACCCCAGGAAAAAAACTGAGGGTTTCAGAGGAGAGGTGAGTGGGGGGAGGGGGTAACAGGGTGATGGGTATTAAGGAGGGCACATGCTGGGATGAGCATTGGGTGTTATACATAACTAATGAATCATTAAACACTACATCAAAAACTAATGATGTGCTAAACAGTGGCTGACAACATAATAAAAAATAAAAAATCATAATTGTATATACATGGGGTCTCATGGTGACTAGTTTGAACAACATTCATTTGAATGTATAAATTCTTTCATATTTTTAAAAGCAAACAATTATTCCAATACTTTAAAATAGTTTACTTACCAGAAGAACTAATATGAATGCCCCAATTTTAAAAATCCCATTACATTTCTCAGAAAATGTCAGTCTGTTCGGGCCGCTATAACAAAATACCATAGATTGAGTGATTTATAAACTATATATTTGCTTCCCACCATTCCAGAGGCTAGGAAGCCTGAGATCAAGTGCTGGCTGATTGGGTGTCTAGTGAGAATCTCCTTCTTGGCTCACAGATGGCCATCTTCTTAATGTGTCCTCAAATGATAGAAAAGTGAGGGGGTTCTCTAGGGTCTCTTTTATAAGAATATTAATGCCATTCATGAGTGCTCTGCCCTCAAGACTGAATCACTTCCCAAAGGTACCACCTCCCATCACAATTGGGAGTTAGGATTTCAACATATGAATTTTTGTTGGGGGGAGACAAATATTCAGTCTGTAACAGTGAAGAATATATAGTTATTTAGAGATATAATTGCTAACATTAAATGAAATATTCCACCTGCTCTTAAAGTTTAACTGGATGTCATTTTCAACTATTGGGGTGAACTTGGCTGGTTTAAAAAATGTTGATATTTAATACTCATACACAATTAAATACAATGGCTTAGTGTGTTTTATAGTTTAGACAGTTTTGTCACTCAAATTAGTTGTTGCTTCCCAGGTCATTAAAAAATTCCTTGGCTCATGCCTGACATGTATTTTGTATTCCAGCAATAAGGCATTTAGTACCCTTGATGGCATACTAATGCTTACTAAATGGTAAGACTGAGGATTATGTGACTCTGATTCTGTCATTTCTGATTCAGTGGGGCTCAACAATATGCTCTATAGAGCCACAGTTCTTCAACCATATTCACCTATCATTTCAATAATTTTTCAATACCCAAGCCAAGAGTTTTCCCTTCTAGATTTATGTAAGACCAATCTCTGACCCACGGTGCAGTGCGTAACATCAACCTCACTAAGGTCATTATCTCAGCCTAGTGGAAGGAAACTTCTATAGTAAGGTGAGTGTACCAGCCATTATAGATACTATATTATATTAGATCACCTGTTGAGCTTTGGTGCTTAGAGACCAGCTATGGGTTCTGCTCTTGGTGTGTCTCATGAGCAAGTTACTTAACTGACTAACTCCTTTTCCTCATCTGTAAAATGGGGATAACAACAGCAGTTATGCATCATGGTGGCTGTGGTGATTAAATGAGGCAATACCTAGTAGTACCTGACACTTGATTTGTATTAGCCATCATTTTCATACTTACGACTTAATAAGCACCTATCATGTGCCTCAGACTGCACATTATGTGAAGGACACAATGGTTTTTGTTCTTAAGAAGTTTTAGAGCTGGGAGGTATGATTTCTTAAGTGACACAATCAATGAAGAATCAGGATATGTATCACAGAATATTAAGTGGTATGTGGTAGTGATGTGAGTTCACAGGAAAAAAGACATGTGGATGGAATAATCATAGAATCACAGCTTCTGGGGGGAGGTGGGGTGGATCTTCTGTTGACATTGATGGGTGGATTTAACCACATGGATGAAATAGTGAGGGGGTTCTACCTAGAGGGGAAGAGCATGGACAGAGGCATAGAGGTGGGGGGTGAGTGTGTTGGGCCACTTGACACTGTCCCAAAGCACTAGAGTTTGTCATTGCCACTCCTGTTTCTTGACTCTTTGACTCTTCGGTTTTCTGAAGTAAGCAGAAGTTCCTGCCCACTTCCTGCCCCCAACATCTTGGGTGATCTGAGACAATGCTCTTGGGTTCTGAGGGCTTCAGTCTCCTTGTCTGTGAGATGAAGGTGCTGAAGTGGCCCTAGGTGACAATCAGATTCAAAGATTCCGCTTATGGTGCCCAGTTTTCCAAGGTTAACTTACCAAAGCCCATTAATATGATTGATTCCAGGACCATAACAACAGCATGTAAGGTATCAGTAAACCACAGCTGCAAAACCACCTGAATAGGTAGAAGAAAGAGAAACAAAATCTACATTTGAGACTCTCTGCTGAAAGTCATTTCTGTGTCTCCATTCTACAGTGTTGCTTCCTCCCAGATTGCTCCATTCATACCTTTTGTACCTTTATGTCAGTAGGTCTTATAATACAATGTTTAGTCTTTGTACAGCCTGTTTTCTCTCTTTAATACCTCTCATGATCTTTTGCTGGATTCTTATCTTGCCCGTCTATGTCCCAATTTCCCTTTACATTCTCCTTTTTGGATGAATGAAAAGCTGATAGTTTTCCTAAGGAAAAAAAGTACATCTTTAATCACAAAATCTCAGTTTGGAAGCAAAAGTTAGCAGCATCCCTGGCTTCTGCCTGCTAGAAACCAATAGAAACCACCCCCCCCCTTCCCAGTTGTGAAAACTGAAAATGTCTCCAGACATTACCAAATGTCCCCTGGGAAGAAGCCCCCAACTTCCATTCCCTTGTGCATTGACAACCATTGACTGAGTACATTCCATTCCCAGCCTGTTTCTTCCCACTCAGATAGTGGTGGACCGCCGGGGTACTCACCAGCATCTAAGATTTGCGTTGTGGGGGCTCCTGGGTGGCTCAGTGGGTTAAGCCTCTGCCTTCGGCTCAGGTCATGATCCCAGGGTCCTGGGATCGAGCCCCGCATCAGGCTCTCTGCTCAGCGGGGAGCCTGCTTCCCCCCTTCTCTCTATGCCTGCCTCTCTGCCTACTTGTGATCCCTCTCTCTCTGTGAAATAAATAAATAAAATCTTAAAAAAAAAAAGATTTGCGTTGTGGCTGGAAAAAAGAAGTGATGAGATCTCCCACTCTCAAAACCTAGGGGGATACTCTGGGACAGAACCACTTACATAAAAGATCCCATCTGATGGCCCAACCAGGTTACCAGGTGACCGGGATGCCTATAGCTGCTGCATCTCCCTCATTCCAACTCTGTTTCTACTCCATTACCTGGCAGTCTGAAGTGTCAGGCCGTGGCCCACCTCAAACATGATCACTGCCATCCTCGCCAGTGCCCTTGGAAAGCTCCCACAGGCCTGATCTGATTTCTAGAGGTAGGAAACCAATTAGGCACCCCACCACAATTATTTTCACTGTTCCATGCCCTCGGGCCTAGCAATGTGATCTACAGACTTAGCAAAAATACAAAAGCTGGAGACTCCCTGCTTCAATGCCTACTACCACTCCACTATAAGAGGAGAGGTTTTGTATCAATATAAATATGTGCATGGTTATAGTAACCTCATCTGTGATGGTATAAATGCCAGTAACTGTCAGCAAGACTATGGTGGCCAGGTAGACATCTAACCCCCAAACCAGTCTCATGAACATGGCACCAGTACAGATCTCTACCTGAAATAAGTACACAGGCAACAAGCTGCATTTTCATTTCCAGCTCATTCAACAGCGGTATCATAACGACCCTAGAAGCCATCTGCAGGAAGTGGTCTATGGTTAGCACATCTACTTTATTGCTAATGGATAGAGACTAAATCTACCCAAGTTCTGTTGGGTGGAAAGACTTGTGCCCCATGAGTTCAGCAAGGTCAGCCCCTTTAGGGCTTGGGTTAATCCAGTTAATTCAGTTCAGACAAAACTAAGCCTCTTCCTCCCTGGAGCCTCGTAGCAGGGAGTGTGTGTGCAGAGAGAGCCGTTCCTACAGTTCTGCCATTGGGAAAAGGCAAAGGGGTCAGCTCATCCATCAGGGCCTGGCAAGCTTTTTCTCTAAAAGACCAGAGAGTAAATACTGTAGGCTCTGCAGGCCAAATATTTGTCTCTGTTTTTCATAACCATTTAAAATGGTAAAAAAACCATTCTTAGATCAAACAAAGGAGAAGACGAGGTTGATTGGCCTGTAGGCCAGATTTGTTGGTCCTTGGCTTAGCTGGCACTGATTTTAAAGCATGTGCACATCATTTAACGGGCTCTTCTCTTACTTTGTTATTGTGGTCTCCAAAGTAGCGATCCAAAGAACCCAACATTCATCTATCCATTTATTCATCAAATGTTTACTAAGTGCCAATATAGTAGATACTCAACAGGGTTTAGAAGACACAAGAGTTACTAAGACTCGGCTGCTGTCCTCGGGGACCCTATATTTAGTGACAGATACTAAATAGGCAATTCTATGCAGTGTGGTAAGTGACACTCATTTGGTTACTAAGACAAAAACAAAAACAAAACAAAAACCCCAAAACATGAATCAAATGTCTTAAGTGCTAATCATTTTCTCAGCATAGTAGGTAATGTAGTGAAGAAGCCAGGCAAGGCCCTGGACCTACATAAGCTTGCAGTGAAGTGGAGGAGACAGATAATGATCAAGGAAACAACTCACTTTCACATGGTAACAAGTACAACAGAGAATATAAAAACCCAATAATGGAGTAGAGATTGGCTGCACACACCCATGGAAGACCTCACCAAGGAGGTGATATTTGAAAAATCTGGGGGAAGAACATTCCAGACACAATGTAGGGCAAGTGTTGAAGGCTTCAAGTGGGAATAAGCTTGCTGGGTTTGAGAAACAATTAGGCAGGCAGTGTGGCCAGAGCCTGATGACAACGAGGGAGACCAGGAGACAAGGCTGAGAGGCAGGGACAAGAACCCGACATCCTTACAGATCATAACAAGGGGCTTAGGTTTTCTTGTAGAGGTGGTAGAAAACTCTTGAATTGTTTTAAGCAGAGGAATGACATCACCTAATGACATGACACAGGTAAGTCCAATGTTCTCTGGTAATACAAAGGAGGGACATATAACCTAGGCTTGGGGCACAAAGAAGATGCCTCTGTAAGATACCTAGGAATAAACCTAACCAAAGAGACTAAGAATCTATACACAGAAAACTATAAAGTACTCATGAAAGAAACTGAGGAAGACACAAAGAAATGGAAAAATGTTCCATGCTCCTGGATTGGAAGAATAAATATTGTGAAAATGTCTATGCTACCTAAAGCAATCTACACATTTAATGCAATTCCTATCAAAGTACCATCCATTTTTTTCAAAGAAATGGAACAAATAATCCTAAAATTTATATGGAACCAGAAAATACCTCGAATAGCCAAAGGCATATTGAAAAAGAAAGCCAAAGTTGGTGGCATCACAATTCCAGACTTCAAGCTCTACTACAAAGCTGTCATCATCAAGACAGCATGGTACTGGCACAAAAACAGACACATAGCTCAATGGAACAGAATAGAGAGCCCAGAAATAGACCCTCAACTCTACGGTCAACTAATCTTCGACAAAGGAGGAAAGAATGTCCAATGGAAAAAAGACAGCCTCTTCAATAAATGGTGTTGGGAAAGTTGGACAGCCACATGCAGAAAAATGAAATTGGATCATTTCCTTACACCACACACGAAAATAGACTCAAAATGGCTGAAGGACCTCAATGTGAGAAAGGAATCCATCAAAATCCTTGAGGAGAACACAGGCAGCAACCTCTTCGACCTCAGCCGCAGCAACATCTTCCTAGGAACATCGCCAAAGGCAAGGGAAGTAAGGGCAAAAATGAACTATTGGGATTTTATCAAGATCAAAAGCTTTTGCACAGCAAAGGAAACAGTTAACAAAACCAAAAGACAACTGACAGAATGGGAGAAGATATTTGCAAACGACATATCAGATAAAGGGCTAGTGTCCAGAATCTATAAAGAGCTTAGCAAACTCAACACCCAAAGAACAAATAATCCAATCAATAAATCGGCAGAAGACATGAACAGACATTTCTGCAAAGAAGACATCCAGATGGCCAACAGACACATGAAAAAGTGCTCCATATCACTTGACATCAGGGAAATACAAATCAAAACCACAATGAGGTATCACCTCACACCAGTCAGAATGGCTAAAATTAACAAGTCAGGAAATGACAGATGCTGGCGAGGATGCGGAGAAAGGGGAACCCTCCTACACTGTTGGTGGGAATGCAAGCTGGTGCAACCACTCTGGAAAACAGCATGGAGGTTCCTCAAAATGTTGAAAATAGAACTACCCTATGACCCAGCAATTGCACTACTGGGTATTTACCCTAAAGATACAAACGTAGTGATCCGAAGGGGCACGTGCACCCGAATGTTTATAGCAGCAATGTCTACAATAGCCAAACTATGGAAAGAACCTAGATGTCCATCCACAGATGAATGGATAAAGAAGATGTGGTATATATACACAATGGAATACTATTCAGCCATCAAAAGAAATGAAATCTTGCCATTTGCGACGATGTGGATAGAACTAGAGGGTATCATGCTTAGCGAAATAAGTCAATTGGAGAAAGACAACTATCATATGATCTCCCTGATATGAGGGAGAGGAGATGCAACATGGGGGGTTAAGGGGGTAGGAGAAGAGTAAATGAAGCAAGATGGGATTGGGAGGGAGATAAACCATAAGTGACTCTTAATCTCACAAAACAAACTGAGGGTTGCTGGGGGGAGGGGGGTTGGGGGGGTGGGGTTATTATGGACATTGGGGAGAGTATGTGCTATGATGAGTGCGGTGAAGTGTGTAAACCTGGCAATTCACAGACCTGTACCCCTGGGGGGAAAAATATATGTTTATAAAAAATAAAATTAAAAAAAAAAGAAGATGCCTCTGACTTTATTTTTTGTAAGTATTATTCAGTTATTTTTTTCTCTCCTCTCACTTAGACAGCAGAGGCCGTAAGTAACTTGTGGGGTCCCAGAGTGAACTGCTGAGACCAATCTAGCACTCTCCTGCCTACTGAATTTTTGTTTACCTTTGTTTTCTTTCTTGGGCTGACTTTTACACAACTCACCAAGATCTTACTAAAGATATAGAGGAATAAGTACAGAATTTCAAGGAGGAGCTGGATCCAAAAGCCACCAAACCTCTTCCTCAAATATTCTGGCATTGTTACCTGTATAAGCAAAAAAGAAGTCATCACCAGACAGAGTGCCAGAAGAGGCAGACCCACAGGGATGAGTCTTGCTCACAATATGCTGATTGTCACTGAGACACAGCTGATGGTAGGAAAGGCCCAGGAATATAAGGTATAGCAGGGTCACTCACTCTGGCTTTGTTAGGATGGGGGAAATAAGAAAGGAGAGGAAATAGTACTGTCTTCAAGAACCCAGCTTTCTGTATAATCTCCTAAATGCAGAAGGAAATCCTGCTAACCGAACAGGCCTAATGATGACAAATCACCTTCATGAAATACTCCACAGAGAAAAATCAAATGACTTATCACATACTACAAATATAACAAGTGCTCAGGAGAGACAGAACTTGACTCAACAGCTCTCGAACCTAGTCCTCTGTACTCATGCTCTCGTGCATGTGCTGGCTGTCCCCAACAATCCTGTTCATTTTGACTTCCATTGTCTCCGACTGTGGGCACCCCATGGCAGGGAGTGTGCCTCTTTGTTCATTAGATTCCTGGACCCAGGCACAGTGCCTGGCTCATGGTAGGTGAATAAATAATAATTAAATGTAAACTGTCCCACCTGCCCTGAGAATCCTCATGTGCACCTGCTCACATATGTCTATTTTAAGTTCTACCTCAAAATCCATCTGCTTTGTGAAAACTTACCGTGGGCTTCACAGGGACCATGTATCCTCTCTTAAACACCTATGACTTTAATATTTTCACCTTCTGTTTGGTTCTTTTACATATATATATATATATATATATATTTAATTTAAAGATTTAATTAATTAATTTATTTGACAGAGAGATCACAAGTAGGCAGAGAGGCAAACAGAGGGGAAGGGGGTGAAGCAGGCCTCCTGCTGGGCAGAGAGCTCAATGTGGTGCTCGATCCGGGACCTGGGATCATGACCTTAGCTGAAGGCAGAGGCTTAACCCACTAAACTCAGGCTCCCCACCTTCTATTGGGTTCTTAATCATATACTGTCATATATGGCTCTTTCTTGGTGATGTTCTATTTTATACCTGCTGATTGAATTCATTTGCTAGGACTGCTATCCCAGAATGCAACAGACCGAGGGGCTTAAGCAATAGAAATGTTATAGTTTCGGGGCACCTGGGTGGATCAATGGGTTAAAGCCTCTGCCTTTGGCTCAGGCCATGATCCCAGAGTCCTGGGATCGAGCCCCGCATTGGGCTCTCTGCTCAGCAGGGAGCCTGCTTCCCTTCTTCTGTCTGCCTCTCTACTTGTAATCTCTGTAATCAAATAAATAAATAAAATAAATAAATAAAATCTTAAAAAATAAAAAGAAATATTACAGTCTCATAGTTCTGGAGGTTGGAAGTTCTGGAGGCTGTCAGCAGCCTGTTTTCTTCTGGAGCCCATGAAGGAAGGGTCCATTCCTGGCCGCTGTCCTTGGCTTGTTGATGGCTGTTATCTTGTGTCTTCCTACCCTCTTACCTCTGTATATGTCTCTGTCCAAATTTTCTCTTCTTATAAGGTCCTACTGGATTAGGGCCCACGCTAATGACCTCATTTTTAACTTAGTTACTTCTTTAAAGACCTTATCCCAAAATACAGTCACAATCTGAGGTAGTTTTCCTGGGATTATGGCTTCATCATTGCAGACGCTAGGCTGCATGGCAAGTAAGCTTTCCCACATTTTTGATGCCTCTCTACAAATATTTAAAATTTTTCAGTTTTTTTAAACTTAATTTATTTAAATTCAATTAGTTAACTTATAGTGTATCTTTAGCTTCAGATGTGCTCAATAATTCATCAGCTGCATGTAACACGCATTGTTTATCACATGATGTGCCCTCCTTAATGCCCATTACCCAATTATCCCCATCCTTCCTCCACTCCCTTCCAACAGCCTTCGGTTTGTTTCCTATAGTTAAGAGTCTCCCATGGTTTGTCTCCCTCTCTGATTTCATCTTATTTTCCCTCCCTTCCCCTATGATCCTTTGTTTTGTTCCTTTAATTCCACATATGAATGAAACCATCTTTCTTTGATTGATTTATTTCATTCAGCATAATACCCTCCTGTTCCATCCATGTCGATGTAAATGGTAAGATTCCATTCTTTCTGATGGCTGAGTAATATTCCATTGTGTATATATATCACATCTTCTTTATCCATTCATCTGTTGATGGACATCTGGGCTCTTTCCACGGTTTGGCTATTGAAGACACTGCTCTTATAAACACTGGGGTTCAGGTACCCCTTCAGATCATGTTTGTATCCTTTGGCTAAATACCTAGTAGTGTAATTGCTGGGTTGTAGGGTAGCTCTATTCAGTGAAATTCTCCCATTTTAAGCATCAAGTTTGATGAATTTGGGAAAATACATACAGTTATGTGATTACCACCATACTTGAAATATTAAGCACTTTTTAAAAAAATATTTTATTTATTTATTTGACAGACAGAGATCACAAGTAGGCAGAGAGGCAGGCAGAGAGAGAGGGGGAAGCAGGTTCCCCGCGGAGCAGAGAGCCTGATGCAGGGCTCGATCCCAGGAAATATTAAGCATTCTTAACACACCCCACAGAACCCCCTAGGATTTGCAATCAAGGCCTTCACCCCACCCTTGGTCTCAGACAACCAGTATCAGCTTTCCCCACAGATGTTTCCTAGAATTTTAAATAAATGAAATCATATACTATGTACTCTTTTAGTGTCCTGATTCTTTCACTGGCCTAATGTTCTTGAGACTCAGCCACATGGTTGTAGGGTGCCTTTTTAATGCTGCTTGGTATATGATGTTGTGTGCTGTTCGTCCACTCTCCTACTGCAATTTAGATTATTTCAAGATTTGGCTAGTAGAAACATGACCATTATGAAGCTTCATGTACAAATTTATGCGTGGACATGTGTTTTCATTTCTCCAGAGTACATAAAGATCTAGATCTAAGGAAATACTTGGCTGGGTGGTCAGGATTAATTTGTGGGGAAACTGCCAAACTGTCCTCCCTGATGTGGCCATGCCATTCTGCATTTCCTCAAGAAATGTGTGAGTCTCAGTTACCCCACACCTTTCCAACTCTTGCTAGTGTCAGTTGTTCTCCTCTTAGCCATTCTGTCTGGTACAGTGGCATCTTACATAATGTCTTCCTAATGATCAGTTGTAGTGAGGATCGTTTCATGTGATTACTTGCCATTTGTCTGTTTTCTTTGGTGAAACAGCTATTTAAAACTTTTTACTGAGTTTTAAGGTTTTTTTAGAAAAACAAAATACACATTGTGGATATGTCTTTTGTTGTAAATATGTTCTAGAAATATTTCCCCCAAATCTCTTGCTCGACTTTTCACTTTCTTAAAGATATCTTTCAAAGAGTTAAGGTTTAAAATTTTATTTTGAAGTCCTACACATCAATTTCTTCCTCTGTCGTTTATGCTTTTTGTCCTAGTTGAGAAATCTTACTCTACTTAGTCACCCTCTTTTTATTTTTGCACTAAGTTTTTAAAAATTAAGGTAAAATTGATATATAACATTATACTAGTTTTAGGTGTACAAATAATGATTTGATATTTATACACATTTCATCTACATTTTTGAAGAGTACTTTTACTGGATATGGAATTCTTGGTTGACAGATTTTTCTTCCTTTCAGCATTTGAATATGTCATTCAAATATTTCCTGGCTTCCATTATACCTGATATCCATTATACCTTCCATCTAGATCTCATCCATTGACTGTACCATTTCTCCCCTGCATGTAATGTGTTCTTTTTCATTTATTTTTTTCAAAATTTCTTCTTTATCTTTGCTTTTAGCAGTTTGACTATGATGTAAACCCAAGGGTACCTTTTTGTGTTTTTATTGGTGTTTGTTAAGATTTCTATAGCAGTAAATTATCATTTTCCACCAAAATTTGGGATATTTTCAGTTACTATTTCTTCAAAAAATTTTTTTCTTGCCTGTTTCTCTCTCTTTTTTTGGGATATCAAGTAAATGCATGCTGGACTGTTTGATATTGTATCATAGGTCCTGAGGTTTTCTTCCTTTTTCTTCAGATTTTTTCCTCTCTGTTCTTTCTCTTGGGTAATAATAATTCCTATTATCCTCAAGTTTACTGATTCTCTCGTTTCTATCTTATTTGTGCTGTTGAGCTCTCCTTGTGAACTTTTCATTTCAGCTATTGTGCTTTTCAACTCTAGAGTTTCCATTTGGTTCTTTTCTATAGTTTCAGTTTCTCTGTTGAGAGGCCCTATTCGCTTATTCATTGGTATCACAATTTACTTCTTTGAACATATTTATAATTATAGGTTTGAAGTCTTTTGTTTGTTAAATCAATATCTGGACCTGGTCAGAGTCAGTTTCTATTTATTGCTTTTTCTCTTAGAGTCTGGGTCACATTTATAATTCCATTTCTTTATATGTCTAATAATTCTTGGTGGCAGACTGGCCATCATCGATCATATGATACAGCATTCTAGAATCTGTTTTGTTCTGAGGATTGCTGTTTCTTGCTTTTTAGGCAATTAACCTCCCTGGACTCAAACTGCAACATCTTTCATGCTACCCCACCTCCCACCCCCACCCTGCAGTGTGTAGCAGCTGATGTCTCTGCTTGTTTTTTTTAGCTTTTAGCTGCTGCTAATTTAGCCTGGTCTAGAGGTTTTCCTGGCAATTGAGTAGTCTGGCAGTCAGTCAGGGTTTCTTGCAGAATTTATATGCAGATTTGGGGTTTAATCTTCTCTTTGGTACCTTTGGTTTTGGAGCTCTCACATAAATTTCCTGTTGTTTTTTCAGCCCTCTGTTATGAGTAAGATTTCTGCTATCCACTGCCTACATTGGGTGGGCTGGGTAATGAACAGAGTCCTAGGCATTATAAAGTCACAGATCTCAGAGGTGCAGCTCTGTCTATGCAGAGTAGAGCTCCCTCTAGTTTCTTTTTTCGGTTCCCTGGGTTCTCATGCATGCATGTGTACATTGGTGGTCAGCCGGGCTTTGAGCTTTTTCGAACTTAAGTTTAAAATCTTTCTCTGTCTCAAAGACATAAAGTCATGCTGTACTTCCTTATGAAGTTTAAAATCTTTTACCTTTCCTATTTAAGTCTTTCATCAATCTAAAATTATTTTGTGTAGAATAGGCATCCAATTTGATTTTTTTAATATGATAATCAATTAACCCTTTCCTCAGTGGTCTGCAGCACCACTGAGGTCATAAATCAAATGTCCATATATATGAGTATTCCTGGGTTATTTTCCTCTTCCATTTGTTAATGTTTTTATCCTCGTGTCAATATCATAGTGTCTTAATTACTATAGCTTTATAGTAAGTCTTGATATCTGGTAAGAAAAATCCTTATTTTTCTTTGATAGGAGTATCTTTGCTATTCTTATGCTTTTGCCTTTTTACATACATTTAATTCCTTTTTTCCAGCTTTAAGGATATATAATGACATATGACACTGTGTAGGTTTAAGGTGTACAACATGATTTGATATACAAATACTTGTGAAATGATTATCACAGTAAGGTTTGTTAATATCTCCAACACCTCATGTCATTACCTTTTTTTAAATACTGAGTTTCAAGATTTACTCTCTTAGCAACTTTAAATATAAATGCATTAAATTCTTCAATCAAAAGGCATAGAGTGGCTAAATGGATTTTAAAATTAGCATGGTGACTATCATTGACAATGTTGTATTATATAGTTAAAAGTTGCTAAGAGAGTAAATCTTGAAAGTCTCAGTATAAAAAAAAGATAATGACATGAGGTGTTGGAGATATTAACAAACCTTACTTACATAAGGGCTTACTAATGCCATCTTATTAATTGTCTTCTGGTAGTTTTGTAATTCCTTTGTTACTTTCTTTCTCTCTTGCTATCTTCGTTTGTGAACTAATGATTTTCCTTAGCAGTATGCTTTCATTTCCTCCTATTTATCTTTTATATATCTACTGTAACTTTTTGCTTTTTGGTTACCATGGGGTTTACATAACTTCTCATAGTTATAATAGTCTATTTTAAAGCAATAATTTTGATCACATACAAAAACTGTACTCTTTTACTCCCCACCCCAACATTTTGTTTTTGATGCCACAATTTCTTTTAATATTATTTATTTATTAACCAATAATTGTAGCTATAGTCGTTTTTAATACTTTTGTCTTTTAACCTTTAATCTGGAGTTAAGTGATTAACATCCCATCATTTAAAAAATATTAGGCTACTCTGAATTTGACTATATACTTACCTTTATCAGGGTATTGTTTATTTTCATATGTTTTCATGTTACTTAGTAGCACTTCCTTTCAGCTTGAAGAACTTCTTTCAGCACTTTTGTAAGACAGCTGTAGCAGTGATGAACTCTGTCAGCTATTGTCTATTTGGGAAAGCCTTTATTTCTCCTTCATTTCTGAAGGATAACTTTATCACATAAAGTATACTTGGTTGGTAGTTTTTTTTTTTCCTTTTATCACTTTAAATATATCATCCCACTCTCTCTTGGCCTGCAAGGCTTCTGGTAAGAAATCTGCCAATAGCATTATGGGCAGTTCCTTGTATGTGAGGATTTTTTTCTTGTTGTTTTTAATTTTTTCTCTTTGATTTTTAGAAAATTTTATTATGATGTGTCTTGGAAAATATAGTTTTGGGTTGAAATTGGGGACACTTATGATCCTCATGATCTTGGATATCAAAATTTCTCCCCTGATTTTGGAGGTTCTCACTCATTATTTCTTTAAATAAGCTTTCTGTCCCTTTCATCTTTTTTCTCCTTCTGGGAGCCCTATGATGTGTGGGTTGTTTCTCTTAATGGTATCCCATAGTCTCATAGGCTTTCATAACTTTTTTTCATTGTCCCCTTGACCAAATAATTTTAAATGACTTGTCTTCTACTTCATAGATTCTTCTGCTTGATCCAGTCCACTATTTATGTTTTATATTGTACTTTTCATTTCATCCATTGTATTCTCCCACCCCAGAACCTGTTTATTTTCATGATTTCTATCTACTAAATTTCTCATTTCTATCATGTGTCGTTTTCCTTATTTTATTGAATTGTCTTTCTTTGTTTTCTTTTAGCCACCAAACTTCTTTCAAACAACTATTCTGCATTATTTATCAAACAAATCTCAGCTCTCCATTTCTTTGGACTTGGTTACTGGAAAACTGTATTCTTCTGGTGGTGCCATGTTTCCTTGATTTTTCATGTTCTTCAAATTTTGTATTACTGTCTTTGCATTTGAGGAAACAGTCACCTCATCTTTACTGACTGGACTTTGGAGAGAAATACCTTCTGTAAGCCTTGCTAGAAATTCTGAAGCTTTCTCAGACTTTTCTGTGGATACACCTGCTCCACACTTCTTGTTCTTTTTTTCTGGGGGGGGGGGATTTTTAAGATTATATATCTTCTCTTGATTCTGCAAAGCCAGGTCAAGTTCTGACAGCCTCTCCTTTCCTTGTTTTCCCTAGGGCAATGCTAAATACTAAACTTTGTGTGCTTTTTCCCAGTTCCAGAGCTAGTCTTGTTTTCTGTGAATGCTCACTAACTTTCTGCAAAAAAAGACATACTCTTGCCACCATCAGAGGTGCACAAAGGAGCTAGCCATGGGAGGTGTGTGTGGGTGACGTGTGTGGCATGTTGGATGGGTGCCCTTTGGGCCAGCTGGGGGGATCTGTAGGTGAGGAGACCCCGGTGGCTCCCTGGCAGGCTTCCTGATAAGTCTGCAAAGTGGTTAGTAGGATCTGTGTTGCTCTGATGCCATCTGAAAGCCCTGGCTGCTGTTTTCTCAGTCACTCCCTCTCCTACCCCCTGAGATGTGTAGCACACCTCTATATTCTGGATGGGGTGAGAAAGAAGTGGGTCTTCTTGGCAGACTCCTGCACAACTTCATAGCTGGGCATTTACTTCCATGCTATCAATTTCCTCTGTGGGAGAAATCTCAGGCCAGGAAGATCTCTCTTGGCAGTAAGCTGTGCCACTTTGGGGGAGGAGTGACATAGGTACGCTGAAATTGTTTCTCTCACCCTCTTCAATATGTCTAATCTTGGATTTTCTTTTTCTCCAGCAGTGTGCTAGAACTTCTCCAGTGGACTTCTGGACTTCTGCAGAGGCCTTCTTATTTTTATGGGTGATTGTCTAAATTGGTGTCCTTTGAGGGAAGAGAGTAGAAAGCTTTTATTCTACCATGCTGATGATGTCAGTCCACATGTTTTCACAGATGTGCAGCCTAGATGGACTCTGTCTCTCTTAGCTGGACGCTGACATGTCCTTATCCCCTTATCTCCTACATACATTTTAGAATCGCATCAACTTCCTAAAAAATCCTGTTTTGATTTTGTTTGGAATTGCATTCCAAGTACAGACCAATTTGGAAAGAACTAACATTTTTAGGATATTGTCTTCCAGTCATTAACATATTTGTTCTCTTCATTTATTTGGGTCTTATTTTTAGATAAAGTTTAAAACATTTTCTATAAAAGCCCTAAAAAGTGGATCCCTGAATAAGTCCCAGAGTGAAACAACAGGCAGTTACTGGTATCTGCATACCCAAGGCAGAATGATGTTATTTTAGGCACTTCTTAGGATTTAGGGAAGTTAGTGCAAGAATCAAAAGACTGAGAAATTTAACTTGTCCTCCAGGATGCTTTTATGTATACCTGCAATATTTGTAAGAAAAAAATTTTTATGGAGAACAGATTAACTGATTATGGACACTCACCTCAGCTTAATATAAATGGGAGAAAATACCCAACCGAGAATACAGAGAAGAAACGGAGCCTGGAACCAAGAAGAAGAATTAGGCCGAGCTCTTAAATGAGATGCAATCTCAGTGACTATCTGTTTTGAGACTAACAAATGTATCAGCACTGGGGAAACTTACAAACAACAGCCCAAGTGCACACCTTCCCGTGTAACAAACCTATGAAAGAGTGAGTGCATTCTTAATTTTGGAGAGTTAAGTGAGCCAGTTTTCAGGGGATTTATTTTTAATTTATTGTTTGCCTATTTCCAGATCAGAGTAAAGATGGCTTATATATAAAAGATAGTTAAAAAAAATTAGAAACCATTCAGAGAAATGGGGGAGAAACTCTACCAAAATTTCATACAAGTCACTGAAATTAAGGAATAAATTTGGCTCTGGCTTTCTTACAAAGAAGGGGTAAGGTGAGCTGGATATATAAAGCAGATGTTAGTAAATTCTGAGAGGTAAATTGTGGTAAAAGCCAGGCTTCTTGCTAGGTTTGAAACTGACTCTGTTAGAAGTATTCTTTATTTTTGTAGAAAGTCAAAACTCAGAAAGTAGGGAGCTTTCTGATTTATCCAGAAAAGTCAGATGATTTATATAGAGATAAATTAATAAGCCCGAGACTTATAAATTCACTCATATTGAACTTATATAGTGAACAAATTCCATGTCCTATAACAAATATATCCCACAAATTAAATAAATAATCAATTTCATAAGTTTTATAGTTAAAATTTGGTATATTTAGGAGGTCAATTAGGAGTTTTGTCATAATTAGTTAAATATCTCAAAGAGCTCAATCAAGCCCATTCTCAATACATACTGCAAATATATACATACATACACAGATATACACACACACATATACACACATATATGAACATATATTTGTGTGTCTATACACATATACACATGTATGCATATATATCTGTATGTATATTTAAGCACAAATCTATATGTACACATATACTTAAATGTTAATATGATTTCTTCTCTTTTCCCTACCTGATTAGTCTCCTAATTAGTCTCCTCCTGATTAGTTCTTTGTTCACTGTGTTGCTATGACCCTTGGAATGTAGGCATTCTCTGTCTCTTCATTAACTTTAATAACCAAGAACAAAAACTGACACAATCTTTTTGGGAATTCAAAGACTTGGTTCCTTTCTTCCATGTCTTCTCCAGAAGTCTTCAATAATTTTTTACTGGAGATTGAAAGCAAGTTTTTATGTCTGTGAGTTTTATTTGGACAATGGTAAAGAGGGAGGTTAGTGGCTGTAGGAGGTATTACTCATGTTCCACTCAAAGGCCCCAAAAGCAATCCCTGAAGTTTCTCCTATTCCAGCCAGGCCCAGAAAGTGGCCACTGCCAATATTTGAGGCAAAAAGAGAAGCACCTATCTGATAATGAAAAGGTGATCACCTATCAGAACTCTCAGTCCAGCTCCAAGAAATCATTTTCACAAATGTAAACTCAAGTGAAAAGAAAAGGATGGCCATTCTTACGGAACCACCCTTTACCTGCCCCAGCAACTTCCTTATGGTTCCTTACTTCGGAAATGTTAGCAGAATGTGATTTCATCATTGCTTCAAATAAGTTAAAAATATCAACAATTTAACTAATTAGCTGTAAGAGACTGGTTAAAATACTAAGGTACTAGAATATGATGAGATACAACGTAGCATACAGAAAGAATAAAGGAGCTTTTCATTTAACAATAAGGTAAGCGGTATGTATAATACAATCTCATCAAAATTTTATGTGTGCATCTTACACTTGCACAAAATATGCATGGGAGTGATTCTGGCTATATAGATATATACATATAACAAAATATTTCTGGAATTATGGTTATAGAGATGGAATGAGAAAATTTGAAATTCTGTACTTAGACTGCAACTTTCTTTCTTTCTTTCTTTTTTTTTTTTTATAATCAATATCTGTTACTTTCAAAAGAAAAAATCCTAGAGGTATTTAAATGAGCAAAATCCCTCCTAAACCAATGACAGCTTTTTAGTTGAGTAGGGATAGCCACTCCATTCAAAACCAAAGTCCAACTATTATGCTGTTGACATGAGATAGATTTAAAACCAAATTATCAAGAAAGGCTGCAAATAACAAAACCTTTAGGTAAAAACAGACACCCCAGTATTGACAATATTGATGTAAGAAAAACTAGTGTTCAAGACCAAAAGGATTAAACAGATGAAGAAGTTTTTTTTTATAAATATAAAAAGTAAAATACACTAATAAGCACAGTTGAGAACATATAGACACTAAATACCTTAACAGTGACAATTGTAAGGCAAAAAAAAAAAAGTCTTAGAAGTGGCACATATAAATCCTCAAGTATTACTAGTTATTTTTATTGTTAAGAATGTTCACTATAGGGGCACCTTGGTGGCTCAGTTGGTTACGCATCTGCCTTCGGCTTGGTCATAATCCTGGGGTCCTGGGATTGAGTCCCACGTCAGGCTCTCTGCTCAGCGGGAGCCTGCTTCTCCCTCTTCTCCTTACTTGTGCTCTCTCTTGCCACCTCTCTCTCTCAAATAAATAAATAAAATCTAAAAAAAAAAAAGAATGTTCACTACATTTACCATAACAGTGAGAAGTTATATATAATCTAAATTGCTCAACAATATGGTGCATAAATGGTGGAATGTCCAAATGATATAATGCTATGGAACTGCATATAAATATAAAATAAATCCATCTATTTATGTTTTATAGATGTCAGAAGATACTAGCACATTATTAAATTAAAAGATAGGTTTTTTAAAAGATTTTATTTATTTATTTGACAGGCAGAGATCACAAGTAGGCAGAGAGGCAGGAAGAGAGAGGGGGGAAGCAGGCTCCCTGCTGAGCAGAGAGCCTGATGTGGGGCTCAATCCCAGGACCTTGAGATCATGACCTGAACCGAAGGCAGAGGCTTAACCTGATGAGCCACCTAGGCACCCCAAATTAAAAGGTAGGTTTAAAAGGCACCATTCAGGGAGAAGATATTTGCAAACAACATATCAGATAAAGGGCTAGTGTCCAAAATCTATAAAGAACTTAGCAAACTCAACACCCAAAGAACAAATAATCCAATCAATAAATCGGCAGAAGACATGAACAGACATTTCTGCAAAGAAGACATCCAGATGGCCAACAGACACATGAAAAAGTGCTCCACATCACTGGGCATCAGGGAAATACAAATCAAAACCACAATGAGGTATCACCTCACACCAGTCAGAATGGCTAAAATTAACAAGTCAGGAAATGACAGATGCTGGCGAGGATGTGGAGAAAGGGGAACCCTCCTACTCTGTTGGTGGGAATGCAAGCTGGTGCAACCACTCTGGAAAACAGCATGGAGGTTCCTCAAAATGTTGAAAATTGAACTACCCTATGACCCAGCAATTGCCCTACTGGGTATTTACCCTAAAGATACAAACGTAGTGATCCCAAGGGGCACGTGCACCCGAATGTTTATAGCAGCAATGTCCACAATAGCCAAATTATGGAAAGAACCTAGATGTCCATCCACAGACGAATGGATAAAGAAGATGTGGTATATATACACAATGGAATACTATTCAGCCATCAAAAGAAATGAAATCTTGCCATTTGCGACGATGTGGATAGAACTAGAGGGTATCATGCTTAGTGAAATAAGTCAATCGGAGAAAGACAACTATCATATGATCTCCCTGATATGAGGAAGTGGAGATGCAACATGGGGGGTTTAGGGGGTAGGAGAAGAATAAATGAAACAAGATGGGATTGGGAGGGAGAGAAACCATAAGGGACTCTTAATCTCACACAAAAAAACTGAGGGTTGCTGGGGGGAGGGGGGTTGGAAGAGGGGGGTGGGGTTATGGACATTGGGGAGGGTATGTGCTATGGTGAGTGCTGTGATGTGTGTAAACCTGGTGATTCACAGACCTGTACCCCTGGGGATAAAAATATATGTTTATAAAAAATAAAAAATTTAAATAAAAAAAAATAAATAAGTAAAAAAAAAAGCACCATTCATTAATTCAATAACTACTAATAAAAGTCCACTGCCAACTATGTTTAAGCACTGTTCTAGATATTAGGGATACATTAGTGAGTAGAATAGACACAGTAGAACTGTCCTCATGAAGCTAACATTCTTTTGGGGAAAAGAGAATAAACAAAATAAATTAGAGGATTATTTTAAAGCTATCTATCTATTTATTTATTTGAGAGAGTGTGTATGCACACCTTAGTGAGGGGAGGAGCAGAGGGGGAGGGAGAGGGAGAGAGAGGAGGGAAAAGAATCTTAAGCAAACTCCCTCCTAAATATGGAGCCCAATGCAGGGCTCAATCCCAGGAGTCCCAGGACCCCAAGATCATGACCTGAGCTGAAACCAAGAATTGGACACTTATGGGCCACCTGGGTGGCTCAGATGGTTAAACGTCTGCCTTTGGCTTGGGTCATGATCCCGGGGTCCTGGGATCCAGTCCCTCAATGGACTCTCTGCTCGGCGGGGAGTCTGCTTCTCCCTCTGCCTTGGCCTCTCTCTCTGTCTCTCATGAATAAATAAATAAAATCTTTTTTTTTTTTTAATTTTATTTTTTATAAACATATATTTTTTTCCCCCCCAGGGGTACAGGTCTGTGAATCTCCAGGTTTACACACTTCACAGCACTCACCATAGCACATACCCTACCCAAAAATAAATAAAATCTTAAAAAAATTGGACATTTAATGGAATGAACCACCCAGGTGCTCCAAGGATTATTTTATATCATGATATATAGTGATAAACACTATAGACTTTAAAAAAAAAAAGATAAGGCAGTGGATAGGAAGTACTGGGAAATTGGGTGGTCAGGGTGGACTGAGAGAAGAGCTGAGGAGACCAGAAGAGGTGGGGGAGCAAGCCACGGGGATTCTGGGGAAAGCGCTCCAGCTGAATAGAGTAGCAGGGGCAAAGGCCCTGAGGCAGAAGCACAGCTGTGTTGTTCAAGGACACTGGATAGTGCTGGGGACAGGAATCCTGAGAGGCAAGGTCTGAGGTACAGATCATCTGTGCTCTAATACATGCCATTGTAAGTGGCGGGGCTTTCATTCGGGGTAACATGGGAGTCCCAAGAGGGTTTTAACCAGAAAAGTGACATGGTTTTGCTTGATTTTTTAACAGGTTCCCTTTAGCTGCTCTGCTGAGATTGGATATAGAAGGGTCAAGGTAGTTAAAGAGGGAGCCCAAGAAGCCGTTACAATTAATCCAGGTGAGAGACAAAAGCAGCAACTCTGGAGGGAGAGTTGATGTGAAGTGGTCAGATTTGAAAGATATCTTTTAGATCAAGTCACAGAATTTCCTGATGGATGGGATGTCGGGTTTAAGAGAGACTAAAGCATCCATGTTTGTCAACCGGAGCAACTGGAAGGATGGACTTGCTATTCAGGAGGCAGGAAAGATGGTGGGAGGATCCGATTTGTGGAGGAAGGTCTGAAGCTGCCTTTGGGGCTTGTTCTGTTTGGGATACCTGATAGACTTCTCAAGTGCAGGTACTGAATAGTGCAGGCATCACAAGAGAGCCTGGAGTTCATGGGAGAGACCTGGGATTTGTTAGCATGTAACTGGTATTCAACGCCACGAGCTAGAGGAGTTGCCAAGTGTGTGAATGTAATTGGAGAGAAGTGGTCAAGTGTGAGCTCTGGGGACCTTCAGCATCAACAAGCAAGGAGATGGGGGAGAGCCAGCCGGGGAGACTGACCATGAGCGGCTGGGTAGGCAGCTGGAAGAGAGGAGAGAAAGGCGACAAAACAGGGAGGGTAGGAGGACAGAAAGTCTCAGAGTTTCATCACTGTCAAGCCAGCTGACATGAGGGCTGGGAACTGGGCACAAGAATAAGCCATATACAAAAAAAAAAAAAAAAGCCATATACAATTAAAAAAAGAAAGAAGGAAAGAAAAGAAAGAAAGAAAGAAAAGGAAGAAAAGAATAAGTCAAGTGGTGGGCCTTGATGAGAGCAATTGATACCCATCAGATATCTGCTAATTAAAGAAGAATATAAAACAAAAAAGAAAGCCAGGGTGGCAAAAGTCATTCTTTTGATTCAATTTCCTTTAATAATATATTATATTATTAAATGAAATATATGTAAATATATATAAATAAAATATATTATATTAAAATATATTTTGCTCATTAAGTAATAATCCTAACAATGAAAAGAGAAGCCACAGCAAAGAAATTAATAAATCATAATATACATATTTGTATATTATAATATACACCATAATAAATCATAATATACATATTTGGCCTGGAGGCCAAACCATGTTAGTGTTTCCTGAAAACTATTACAAGTGTCAGTTACACAAGATAATGTGGGAAGCAGAGTGCCATTTCTCTGGGTATAGAAAACATGGCTTCAGGTCTAAAAGAGGCTTAGGCAAAAGACTGGGGGCCTCACAGCTCTGGAAGAGACTGTGTTGCTAGAATCTTCTGCAGAAAAATAAACTAAGGGAGGAGGCCAGTTGCAAATATTTCTTTGCTGTATTCAATCTCTTTCTAAATCAGGTTTATATATATAAAAAAGAAGATCCATGTATAATTCAGAGAGTTAACACCAGGAAACTGCTTTTCCCCTTCGCAGCTAAGAGGCGAAGCCATTTCTGCTATGTTGTTGGATCCATCATAGTTAATTGGTGAACTTTCCTTGTTCCTTTGAATAAAGGCACCTTCTCCTCCTGAGACAAGACTTCTTTCTTTGAAGCATTACCCCACTGTGAAAAACCAAATCTTTGCCTTAAGACTGGTTAACATTTGGGGCACCTGGGTGGCTCAGTGGGTTAAGTCTCTGCCTTCGGCTCGGGTCATGATCTCAGGGTCCTGGAATGGAGCCCTGGATCGGGCTCTCTGCTCAACAGGGAGCCTGCTTCCCCCTCTCTGCCTGCTGCTCTGCCTACTTGTGATCTCTCTCTGTCAAATAAATAAAATCTTAAAAAAAAAAAAGACTGGTTAACATTTGAGGGCAAAGAATATTGGAGAAAGGGCCTGCTTCTTATACAATGCTCTTGATATAGCTTACAGTCCTCTGCAGGAAATGAATGTACATTTTTTACAAAATAAGCTATAAAGCAGCCCTAGCTCAGGCTTGGCTTGGGTCCTCAACTCTGGGCCCTGCTGGTTACCTACATCCTTCTCCTCCCTTGGGGCACCCCTCCCCACTCCATCATGGGTACAGGGTCATGGACAGGCAGCTGCCTCTGCTACTGTGGTAGTTTTGAGGCTCTCTTCTAGGATGGAATCACTCTGAATAATGAAAAACTTATTTAATACATAAAAGACAAAAGATGTTTCTACTCTGTCTCCCTCCATCCAACATCAAGCTGTTCCACACCTCCAAGCTTTGCCATGTGCTGTTCCCTCTGCCTGGAATACCCTCACATTCTCCCTGCCAAACACCCACTCCACCTTCAAATCTTGCTCAAACAATCCTACCTCTGTAAGGCATTTCCTGTCTTTCACCACCTCCACCCAGCAAGCCTGAGTGTACCTTTCATCCATACCTGGCCTGTGCACCTCCCACCAGACTCACTGTACAGCACTGTAACATGCTGAGATTTGTGGGATACACATCCAACTCCCATTCTAGAGTGTTTACTTCCAGAGGACAACACTGTCTATTTCCAGCCTGTATCCTGGAACCTAGAACAATGCTTTGTATATACGAGGCACCTAATAAATGGTTAGCAAATTCAACTGAGTTGAATGGAAACATGTTGGTAAGAAACTTCTTCAGAGTTATGCAAACTCTAATGGAATGATTTTCCTGGTTGAGCAACTTCAAATTATTTTGGGGATAAGACATCTACATTAAAGTAATAGACAAGTTAGTGTGCGGCCCCCCACGTGGATTGCCATGTGCAAGGCTTACTCGTTGGCCACCATGCTAGATTGAGGCCAGCCAGGAAGAAGTCTTCTACTGTTCCACAACTGCTTGACAGGATAAAAAAACAAACAAAGGAATACAAGAAACAAACTGCTCCAAAGACACCGATCTCTCAAACAACCACCTTCACTTCTCTTTAGCAGAGATCCTCAAATCTATTCTCCCCTTCTTTCTTTTTAGGAATAGAAGCCCCTACCCACTGAGTTACAGTGAAGGTTCAAGACTGCCTAGCTGGAGGCTAGTCTATTTCAGGTCTGATTGCATGGACATCTTCTGTACACTCTTGGGAAAATAATATTGCTTTAGTCTTTCCCAGCTAGTTAACCAGTGCCATAGTCTCCAGCAAAGTCTGGGAGATAAGTGGTTAGAGAATGTCTGGATCACTCAGGAATGGCAAATCTGAACATGTGCCTAGCTTCTCCCAGGACAGCAGTCTGCCATTACTATGGTGTCCTTCCAACATATCCACGTCCTCTTTACTCAGGCTCCTAGCTCTGATTCCCAGACCCCGATGTGATCAAAAGACAATCCTGCTCTCTTTCTTGAATAATAACACAACCATAGCAGCCAGGTTGGTGGGGAAGAAGATACAGCCAACACTTTCTCAAAGCCCTCCTGGGTGACACTGATAAAAGAGAAAACAAACCAAAAAAAGTTTAAGTTTTCCCCTCTGTACCATCCTGTAAGAGTCGAGGCATCAGCAGCAAAGACAAAGTTCCCAGGTTCCTGGAGGGCTTGGCAGACAGGAATTGATGAATGCTTTCAGAAAGAAGTCCCATCTGTGCGAATGTAGGCTATCAGTTCAGTGAGAAAAGGGGTTTAATAAGTGGAAGAAAATAAAGCTAGACTCATCCATCACATCATACATAAAAATAAATTTTCTATGTTCTAGAGATTTAAATATGAAAAAACTATGAAATATTAGAAGAAAATTTAGGATAATAATTGTATGATCTTGGAATTGGCAGAAAACTTTCCTAAGCAAGGCAGGAAACCTACAAGATACAAAGGAAAAGAGAGATAGTTGACTTCCTCAAAGCTAACAAAAACTCAAATGACAGAAAGATACCATTATAGTTCAGACCAGCAGTTCTCAACCAGAGGTGATTTTTGCCCCATCCACCCAGAGGATGTTTGGCAATGTCTGCACACATTTTTAGTTGTGAATGGGTAGGAGTTGAGGATATTTCCAAGCCTCCTATAACTAACCATAGGACAGACGCCCACAGTGAATTATCTGGTCCCAAATATCCGTAGTAGACACTGATCTGTACAAATGATAGCTTGGGGGGAAACATGAGCAAGTCAAATGACAGAGAAGTTGCTAATAGCAAAGTCAAACAACCCAAATACAAACTGGCAAATAAACTGGCTATTCACGGGAGAAGAAAATTCATGGACAATAAACTCATAAAAAGATGCTCAACCTCACCAGGAGTCTAGGAAGTGCAAATCAAAACCACAA
This sequence comes from Lontra canadensis, assembly GCF_010015895.1. Lineage (NCBI taxonomy): Eukaryota > Metazoa > Chordata > Mammalia > Carnivora > Mustelidae > Lontra > Lontra canadensis. The sequence goes on from NW_022631051.1 coordinate 13,063,610, forward strand.
TGACAAAGCGCACACACACACACACACACACACACACACGGTAATAACTAAGTCTTAGGGAAAAGAGCATGATCATATCCTGCTTGTGAGAAAATTCAAGTCTCACAAGCTTTGGGGGTTGGCATTAGTAACAGCTACTAAAATTTCAAGTAAACATACACTTCTGAACCAGCAGTTCTAATTTTTGGAATCCATGCTACACAGATTAAAAGCACCAATACATCAAAAACAACACCTGGCAACAATCTAAGTGTCAGTAGGGAAGAGTTGAAGAGTACATGTTTGTAGGACTACGAGACAGCTAATAAAAACACAAGCCGAATCTCTTATCTATTGACCTATAGGACTCTCTCCATATATAGCAAGTGGGGAAAAAAGTGAGCTGCAGCGTAATGTGTATGACATGATCACATCTTCTGTAAAGACAACAGACAAAAACTCTACATATGTATCCTCATGCTTACATAAGCACTGAGAAAGGGGAGGAAGTATACACAACCCATGGTTATCTCAGAAGGATGGGAATGGATGGGGGAAGAATAGTAACATTCCTTATTTATGCATCTTTTTACTTTTTACAATGAGCATGTAATACTTTCCTAATTAAAAACAGTATATGATCTGCAAAAAGAAAAAATGGAAAGATACTAATATAAAGGAGAAAGACTGAAGCATTCTGGATAACCGTGTATATTTTATGGCTCCTAGAACAGAAGGAACAGCAGGTTTCTTTTGGAAATGACCAGATGGCTTACTAGTCCTTTGACCTTGGTCAGACTTAGGCCCCAAACTTAGGCCTGGAAGAAAGCTGGGTGGGGGGTTCCTAATTCAATATGAGCACTAGGGGAAGGATCCCAAAACAAGTACTCATATTCAGCACCCCTGTGTCCACAGGCCACTCAGAAGATGTTTCTTATAATTGAGGCCAATTTTTTAATTAAGATTTAATTTATTTATTTGACAGAGAGAGACACAGTGAAAAAGGGGACATAAGCAGGGGAGTGGGAGAGGGAGAAGCAGGCTTCCCGCTGAGCAGGGAGCCAGATGCTGGGCTCAATCCCAGGACCCTGGAATCATGACCTGAGCTGAAGGCAGACGCTTAACCAACTGAGCCACCCAAGGAGCCCTGAGGCCAATTTAAAAAAATCTTTTGTTTGAATGATCTGGATAAATACCCCGGATTTCTCCTTTATGTTTGGAATAAAGGGCCTATATTTTCTCTTCTGGTACAAAATTCTCTTAATAGGATGGAGACCATGTCTTTATTACTCTATCTGCTTCCTAGCAGCATAATGACTTACTGTAAGCCCTCAAAAAGAGTGTCCAATGATTGCATTTTGAAAGGCCAGACTCTGCACAGTAAAATCCTGTTCATGATCTGATGAAGTGTTTCAAAGTAAAGGTCACATGGGCATGAAAAGCCTCAGCTGGGTGGGGGCCACCCAGAATGAGAACTTTCCCACTGGTTAGTGAATGGTGGCAGTCACCAGATACTCCTGCTTGGTGAAGGAGGCTAGGCAGAAGCTTCTGACCGTTCATAGCTTACAGGAAGGGTGACACCATGACACCAGCCAAAGCTTTTATATCCATCTGATCTTTCACTGGAATGCAGGCAGGCTCGTCCTAGGCAGTATGGTTAAAAGATATGAGTGCTTACATGCTAAGCACTAGTGGGCAGATGGCAGTGAAGGAGATGTGGTCTCTGTCCTCTTAAGAGAACCCTGTAGGAAGAAAAATAAAACAAAACAAAAAAAACAAAAAACAAAACCACTTTTCATTCAAATTCAGAGGGAATGCTTAGAGCCTAACTTACATGTGACCTTTGAGATTCTGCTCACAAGGCAAAGGGGTTAAGCTCATGAGTCAGATCAGGCAGCTCTAGGTTTGAATCTGAACACATTCATTCCCCGGTTGTTACTGAACATCTCCGAACCTCAGATTCTTCAACTGTGAAACTGGACGGAATGACAGTATATTATTCACAGCATGGTTGTGAGGGTTAAAGATGAAGTTAAAGCACTCAGGACAGACCTGGCACTTAAGGGTCTAATCAGCACTAGCTGTCATGATTACCACCATCATCATGATGATCATAACAATGACTGCTTACCAGACACCCTGAGGTTCCAGGGAGTGGGCACAGGGGGATTTGGGCCTGCTTGTTTATTTGAGGGGTGGTGAGGAAACGGGTTAGTCAAGGATGGCTCCATTACTGAGGACCTGCATTTATCTATTCTTGGGTAGGTGGAGGGTGGAGAGGTCTCCGAGGAAGGCTCTGCATAGGCCAGGACAGGGATGAGAGGGTACAGGGGCGGGGCGGGAAGCGAGGTGGGGACTCGGTGACTAGCACGGAGCGGGTCAAACCCAGCCTGGTGTCCAGGGCCCCGCCCTCCCCTCTGGTCCCCGACGTACCCACAGCCCGTTGCCCAGGACCAACAGGAAGTACAAAACCATCACCAGGATGTCTAGGGCGCTGCTGACGCCAGAGCCCAAAGTGCTCCAACTTGAGATATCATTCCACAACAAGCCCATGGTGGCGCTTCTGCCAGGGTAGCAGAGCAGGCTGTCAAAAGGAGGCGGCAAGGGCTTTGACCTTGGCTTGGCTTTGGATGTGGCTCCGCAAAGGCAGGGCATTTTGGGAAGGGCCGCAGGGCAGCCTGGGAGTTCCCGGCAGGCCTCTGGGGCCCAGCACCGCCCAGATCCCCCCAGACTGCGGATGCTTCCTGCCTTAGGGATTAGTCTATAAGGTGAGAACACGAAAAGTCCTTCGTCACTGCTGTTCCAGGCAATGCCTCTTCTGTGTGGACTGTACTCCTTTTATTTGGGGACACTGTGAGTTGGGCTGGGGTGGGGCCAAACGTGAAGCTGCAGAGGCAGGATCAGTTCACAGTGCATCTTTCTTGGATGTCTTGGAGCCTGGGGTAAAGTGAGAAGCCAGTGATCGCGCCTCTGTCTTTATTTACGATTTTCCTATCTGGTTCATTGTAGACTTGTGTTAATTGGGATTTTGTAAAACAAGTACATTGGAATAATATTTCTCCTGAGTCCTGAGTTTTTCAGTGCCCGCTTCAATTTTGCACCAAGGAAAATGCCTCACTCGCCTCACCCTAATCGGGGTCCTGCTTGGACCAACTGATTCCAGAGGGGTCCCCACATTTTGCAATTTGATCTTTTCCTGGTGCTGTGAGCATTTTTAAATCTGGGTCAAGCATTACTCTGCTTGATGTCTCTGTGAAAGGTGTATTTCTACTAAACTGTCTTTTTAGAATTTTTGGTTAATGATACTAACAACACCAAAAAAAAAATGCTTTTAACAATAATAATAGCTAACATAATAGTTCTTGCAAGGTACCAGACCCCCTTCTACTTTGCACATGTTAACCCATTTGATTCTGGCAATAAGCAAATTGAACTTATGACCACAAGGAGGGGGAGACTTGTACCTATCAGTGGTCAGTCACTGATCTATGATCACAGCCTCCAGAGGGGAATTATATAGTTCTAGTTTAACTTCAGTGCTATCCAGAAAAAATGTACTATGAATCACAGATGTTATTTTATTTTATTCCAGCTTTATTGAGGTACGATTGACAAAAATCATACATATTTAAGATATAAGTGATATTTAAGGTGTAGGTGATTTCAATAAATGTATATATTTGAAATAATTATATGCTCTTATTAACATATCAATCACCATTACCACTTTGTGTGTATGTATGTTAAGAACACTTGAGATCTACTCTGTAAGTAAATTTCAAGTATGCAGTACACTATAATGAACTATAGTCACCCTGCTCTATACTAGGTCTCTTGAACTTATTCATCTTATAACTGAAAGTTTGTACCCTTTGATCGATATCTCTCCTTTACCCCCCAGGCCTGCCCTAGCTTCTGGTAATCTGGTAATCACCATTATGTTCTACTTTCTGTTACTATGAGTTTGGCTTTTTTTTTTTTTTTTTTTTTTTTTTTTTTTAGATTTCACATATAAGTGAGATCATATGTCTTTCTGGGCCCGGTTTATTTCACTTAGCATAATGTCCTCCAGGTTTATTCATGTTGTTGCAAATAGCAGGGTTTCCTTCTCTTCTAAGGCTGAATAATATTCTATTGTGTACATATATACCACATTTCCTTTATCCATGCCCCTGTCCATGGACACTTAGGTTGCTTCCTTATCTTGGCTACTGTGTAATGCTGCAGTGAACATGGGAGTGCAGATTTCTCTTTGAGATAATGACTATATTTCCTTTGGATATATACCCAGAAGTGGCATTGCTGGATCGTGTAATCATTCTATTTTTAATGTTTTGCAAAACCTCTATACTGTTTTCCACAAAGGCTGTGCCAGTTTACATTCTCACCAGTAGTGTTTTCCCTTTTCTCTACATCCTAGTCAATACTTGTTATATCCTGTCTTTTTGATAATAGCCATCCTACCAAGTTTGAAGTAATAGCCCATTGTGGTTTTGATTTATATTTCCTTTTTTTAAAAAGACATTTTAAATTTTTTATCTTTATTCTATATTTTTTATTGTTTTTTCATTAATTTTCTTATAGTTTCCAATTCCTTTTTTATCTTTTATTATTTTTCAATTTTTATTTTTACATATATACTGTATGTATTTTTGTTTATGTTAATTTTAGTTTATTTCATTTTGTTTTTTATTTTGGTTATTGATATTCTTTTTTTAAGCTTTTAACATTTTAAAAAATTATTGTTATTTTTTATTATGTTGATTTAGCCACCATATAGTACATCATTAGTTTTTGATGGAGTGTTCAGTGATGCATTATTTGGGTATAACACCCAGTGCTCATCACAACATGTGTTCATCACAACATGTGTTCTTCTTTAAGCTCATCACTGGGCTATCCCCTCCCCCTCCCCCCTCCCCTCTGAAACCCTCAGTTTTTTTCCCAGAGTCCATAGTCTCTCATGGTTTTTCTCCCTCACTGATATCCCCTTTCAGTTTTCCCTCCCTTCCCCTGTAGTCTTCCATGTTATTCCCTATGTTCCACAAATGAGTGAAACAATATGATAGTTGTCTTTCTCTGATGGGCTTACTTCATGTAGCATAAACCCCTCTAGTTCCATACATGTCGATGCAAATGGTGGGTATTCATCGTTTCTGATGGCTGAGTAATATTCTGTATACGTGAACCATATCTTCTTTATCCATTCATCTGTTGAAGGGCATCTCTGCTCCTTCTACAATTTGGCTATTGCTGCTATGAACATTGGGATGCATGTGACCCTTCTTTTCACTACATATGTATCTTTGGGGTAGATATCTAGTAGTACAATTGCTGGGCTGTAGAGTGGCTCTATTTTTACTTTTTGAGAAACCTCCACACTGTTTTCCAAAGTGGCTGTACCAACTTAGATTCCCATCCACAGTGTAAGGGGGTTCTCCTTTCTCCACATTGTTGCCAACATTTGTTGTTTCCTGTTTTGCTAATTTTTGCCATTCTGACTGGTGTAAGGTGGTATCTCATTGTGGATTTTTTAAAAATATTTTATTTATCAGAGAGAGAGAGAGAGAGAGAGAGAGAGAGTGTGTGAGAGAACGTGTGTGTATGCACAGGGAGAGGGGCAGGCAGAGGGAGAACCAGGCTCCCCGTGGAGCAGAGAGCCTGACACAGGACTCGATCCCAGGACCCTGGGATCACAACCTGAGCCAAAGGCAGACATTCAACTGATTGAGGCATCCAAGTGCCCCTCATTGAGGATTTGATTTGTATTTCTAAGATGCCAAGTGATGTTGAACATTTTTTCATGTGTCTGTTAGCCATTTGTATGTCTTCTTTGGAGAAGTGTCTGTTCATGTTTTCTGCCCATTTTTTGACTGGATCATTTGTTTTTTGAGTGTTGAGTTTGAGAGGTTCTTTATAGATCTTGGATACCAGCCCTTTTTCTGTAATGTCATTTGCAAATATCTTCTCCCATTCCCTGGGTTGCCTCTTAGTTTTGTTGACTGTTTCCTTTGCTGTGCAGAAGCTTTTTATCTTGATGAAGTCCCAAAAGTTCATTTTTGCTTTTACTTCCCTCGCCTTTGGAGATGGGTCTTAAAAGAAGTTACTGTGGCCAATGTCTAAGAGGTTACTGCCTACATTCTCCTCTAGGATTTTGACGGATTCCTGTCTCACATTGAGGTCTTTCATCCATTTGGAGTTTGTCTTTGTATATGGTGTAAGAGAATGGTCCAGTTTCATTCTTCTATATGTAGCCACCCAATTTTCCCAGAGAAAATTCTTCTCTATGTAGCTGTACAATTTTCCCATTTTTTGAAGAGACTGTCTTTTTTCCATTGGATATTTTTTCCTGATTTATCAAAAATTAGTTGACCATAGAGTTGAGGGTCTATTTCTGGAGTATCTATTCTGTTCCATTGATCCATGTGTCTGTTTTTATGCCAATACCATGGTGTCTTGGTGATCACAGCTTTGTAATATAGCATGAAGCCAGGCAACGTGATGCCCCCAGCTTTATATGGAACCAGAAAAGACCCTGAATCACCAAGGGAATGTTGAAAGAGATTTATATTTCTTTTGATGATTAGTGATGTTGAGCATCTTTTCATGTGCCAGTTGGCCATTTGTGTCTTCTTTGGAAAACTCTCTATTCAGGGCCTTTGCCCAATATTTAATTGGGTTATTTGTTTTTGTGATATTGAGCTGGATGGATTCCTTATATATTTTGGATATTAGCCCTTTATCAGATATAGGCATACCTTTGGAGATATTGAGGATTTACTCCCAGATCACTGCAATAAAGCAAAAATTGCAATGAAGGAAATCAGATGAATTGTTTGGTTTCTTAGTGCATATGAAAGTTATGTTTGCAACATACCAGAGCCTATTAAGTGTGCAATAATAGCATTATATCTAAAAAATGCAAATAACCTAATCAAAAATACTTTATTGCTAAATAATCCTAACCATCATTTGAGTTTTCAGATTCAAAAAGAATTACTAATCACACATCACCATAACAAATACAATAATAGAGAAAAATTTGAAATATTGTGAGAATTACCAAAATTTGGCAAAGAGACGTGAAGTGCACAAATACTATTGGAAAAAATGGTGTTGATAGACTTATTCAACTCAGGATTGCTGCAGTCCTTCAATCTGCAGTCCTTCCAAATGCAGTGTCTACCAAGTGCAGTAAAGTAGAGTGCAATAAAATGAGGTCTGCTTGTTTAAGATTTGCAAATATTTTCTGCCATTCTGTAGGTTGCTTTTTCATTTTGTTGTTTCCTTTGCTGTGTATCCCAGATATAATTTAAAAATTTCCAGTTGCCACACTAAAAAAAAGTAAACAGATAACAGGTAAAATTAACTTAAATAGTACATTTTATTTAACCCATTATGTCTAAAATATTACCATTTCAATATGTAATCAATGTCAAAATTGTTGAGATATTATATATTCTTTTTGCACATTAAGTCTTCAACATCTGGTATATATTTTACACTTACAGCACATCTCAGTTCACATGCTAACTTTTCACCAGAAGCACTTGATCTGTATTTAGATTTAATAAAATTTACAGTTGAAAAAAAGTAGATTCATATACCAAGTTGTTCTAAACCTACTTAAAAGTTTTACAGTAACTGAATTAAGTAACACAATTTCATTCTTCTTTAAGTTAATTGCAAAACTGATTCATCTTTTTAGAAGAATTTATTTGACTTGGAAGCAAAAGCATATCATTTTCAAAATTATATCTGTCCAAATTAAGTAATTCACTAACTCTGTTGTCAACTCAGTATTATAAACATTGAATTCAAAGAGGCATTACATAGTTTGAAAAACATTTTAAACTGATGAATAGCACAAAGCATTCTTCAAATTTTTTGTAGTTTTGGCTGCCAATTACATAACATAGCCAGTTTACAGTTAAAATCTTTGACAAATCAACTCACATTAGGAGAATGCATAAGGTCATCATCATTATTATTATTTTGAAAGATTTATTTATTTTAAAGGGGGAGGGGCAAAGGGAGAGGGAGAGGAAGAATCTCATGCAGACTCCCTGCTGAGCATAGAGCCTGTTACGGGGCTTGATCTCACAACCCTAAGATCATGACCTGAGCCAAAACCAAGAGTCGGATGCTCAACTGACTGAGCCACCCAGGCACCCCAACATCATTATTATTGACTTGTATCATAGAGCTCCAATTTCAACATAAATTCCAGTACTTGGCTAGCTAGGTTACAAATAAGCTCTTCCTTTCTTTGAGTGTTCAGAATTAGCTAATTCAGGCATAGTACATATTAGTGAAAAATATTAAGTACAGATTGCCATTTTTTGGTCTTCAATTACTGAATATTGACTATAAGCATTCCTTTTGTTTCAAGAAAATCTTGAATTACAGTTGAAATTACAGTAATTCTTGTAAAATTTCTAATACTCAACCAATGACCATTGGCAAAAGCCCATCATTAAATTCATTGCTTCCTATTTCTTCCAACAGTTCTATAAAATGATTACTTATATTATCTGCACATACAAATTGAATGATTTTAACAACTGTATCTAGCCACAATACTTTCCACAGAGTCTGCTACAAAAACTAAGCACAAGTATTTTTAATATATATCACAGAGTGAAATAAAGCAGTAAGGGAAACATCAATCCCTTGTTTAAAAATCCCTTGTTTAAATCTGGAGTTTTGACCTAACTAACATAGCAGGAGCCCTGTCTGTTACAGTAACAGCTTTTTTTTTTCATATTTAGTTGAAATTCTTCTTTGATAAATGTAAAAAGTTAAAAATATGCATGTCTCAAGTTTGATCTTTTGGGTCATGAATTGGCAACATTTCTTATAGGTTTGGATATCCTTTGAGACAAAATGTATTCAAAATATTAATTGAAGGGTATCTTGGTGACTCAGTCGGTTAAGTGTCTCTTGATTTCAGCTCAGGTCTTGATCGAAGAGTTATAAATTCAAGATCTGCATTGGGCTCCATGCTGGGCTCAGAACCTATCTAAAAAAACAAAACAAAACAACTCCTCAAAACACAAAATATAAATTGGGCATTGTCTCATATCACATGATATGAGTCAACTAAAGTCAGTTAAGTCAGCTAAACTTAAGGAAAGTACTTGCAAATTTTCAAAATATGGATCTATTCATTTTTGGCATTGTTAGAAAGGCCTACTATGGGCAATTGTTTCAGGGCTTAATTGAAAAAATCTTTCCCTTTTTGTAAAATATATTTTTAAAAACATTTTTTCATAATTTTCTAACAAATTGATATAACTAAAATAATAATTCCTTTTGTCATCTTTCCATCTAAAATGTTTTTCTTTATAGGGCAGGAATCTAAGCTACTTCAAAGTTGGCAAAAATTACAAACTCAAATTTTGTTAAAAACCATCGCAGGTTTTTTGGACATTTATTTCTGATTTCAGGTAAGTAATTTTATAACTTTTTTTTTAACCATTGAAAGCAAACTTAAAAAAAATCAAATTCACTGCATGGTTATTGAAAATTCCTCTTAATATTGTTTACTCTATTTAAGTTTTTTTGTATATCCAACAAATAGCTCTGCCATAACATGATGCATAAACATTGTGTCCTTAAGGTGAATTGATTCCTTTGTTGTTATGAAATGACCCTGTTTGTGCCAGGTAATATTATTTGCCCTGAAACCTATTTTTATGGTAGTATAATCACTTCCCCTTTCTTTGATTAGTGTTAGCATGGTATATCTTTTTCTTTCATTTTTACTTTTAGCATACTTGTGTCTATATTTAAATGGATTTCTTATGGCCAGCATATATTGGGTCCTGTTTTTTTATTTAATCAGATAATCTGTTTTAATTACCATGTTTAGCCACTTAACATTTAATGTGAGCATGGATGTAGTTGTGTTTAAATATACCATCATGCTATTTGTTTTTTATTTATCTCATATGTTCTTTTTTCTTTTCTTTTGGATTAATTGGTGTGTGTGTGTGTGTGTGTGTGTGTGTGTGTATGGGCGTGCGCACGCAGGCACCCACATGTGCTTTCAACTTATCTCCTTTGTTGGCTTATTGGCTATAACTCCTAGTTATGTTATTTCAGTGGTTGCTTTAGAGCTTATACATTTTTAACTCAACCCAGTATACCTTCAAGTGATATTATTTCACTTCATATCTGGTATAAGAACTACAATTGTATGCTCCTATTTCTCCTCCCCAGTCTTTGTGATATTGTCATACATTGTACTTTATATTTATTATACATTTTAAATTTTAATTTATACATCTTATTTTATTTAAAAAGTTTATTATCCTTGAAAGAGATTTAAATAATAATTAAAAAAAATTTATATTTATTCTCAGTTACCATTTCTTGTACTCTTCATTCCTTTGTGACAATCCAGACTTCTATCTTGTGTCATTTTTCTTCTGCCTGAGTGACTTCCTGTAGCATTTCTTGTGTGCAGTCTGTTGGTGTTACATTCTTTCAGCTTTCATATGTCTGAAAAATCTTTACTTAGCTTTCTTTTTGAAAGACATTTTTACTAGGTGAATTCTAGGAAAACACTTTTTTCTTTCAATATGTTTAAGATCTTGCTCCACCATTTCCTATATTCATTAATTCTGATGAGAAATTTGCTGGCATCCTTATCTTCATTTCTCTGTACATAATATGGTCAGAGAAATTTTTCCTCTGACCACTCTAAAGATTTTCTCTTAAATGAGTTGGTTTAAGAAATGTGATGATTATGATATGCCTTGATAGGGTTTTCTTCATGTTTTTGTGATTAGACTTGTTGAATTTCTTACATGTGTTAGTATATGATTTTCATCAAATTAAGAAAATTTTCTGATTTTTTAAAAAAATGCCTCCCCTCTCCTCTTTCAGAGATGCCAAATACATGCATATTATAATGATCACTTGAAGTTATCCCCCAGGTTACTAATGTTGTTTATTTTTTCAATCCAATTCAATTCACATTTCAATTCATTTCTTCTGCAATTTCTAATCTGACATTAATCTCATCTAGTATATTTTTCAGCACAGATGTTGTAGTTCTTGATATTTGATTTTAAAAAAAGTTCCAGGGGTGCCTGGGTGGCTCAGTGGGTTAAAGCCTCTGCCTTCGGCTCAGGTCATGATCCCAGGGTCCTGGGATCTGCCCGCATCTGGCTCTCTGCTCAGCAGGGAGCCTGCTTCCCTTCCTCTCTCTCTGCCTGCCTCTCTGTCTACTGTGATCTCCGTCCGTCAAATAAATAAATAAAATCTTAAAAAAAAAAAAGTTCCATGTATTTACCTAGAATATTTGATCTCTTCTCTAGCTTCTTGGACATATGAAATAACATTATAACAACTGCTTTAATGTCCTTGTCTATTCAGTTATTTTCAATGCCAATTCTGGGTCAGTTTTGATTAGTTGATTTTCTCCTTATTACAGATCATGTTTTCCTACTTCTTTGTTTGCGTGGTCATTTGTGGTTGAATGTCAGACGTTGTGAATTTTATCTTATTGGGTGCTAGGTATTTTTGTATTCTAACAAACATTCTTGAGTTTTGTTCTGGTATGTGGTTAAATTACTTGGAAATAGCTTAATCAATTCCAGACTTGCTCTTGAGATTTTTTTTTAGGTGAGCATTAAGTTTTAGGTTAATTTTCCCTACTTGTCAAGCAAACTCTTCTGAGTACTCCACCCAAGCTTTATAATTGTGAGGTTTTTCATGCTCACTGGTGAGAACAGACATTATTTTCAGCCCTGCATTTTCTCTGGGTATTGGTCTCTGTAATTATTTTGGGTAGGTTTTCCTTGGCCTCAGGTAGTTTCCTTAAATGCTTGCACTGATGACTACTTAGTTGAATACTTGAGGGTGACCCTCTGAAGATTTGTCAGATTTTCTATTTTTTGGAACTATGTTCAGCTCTCTTTTCTGACCCTATGCCCTATGAACTTTAGCTGTTTTGGATCCCTAAGCACCTTTATGTCTTAACTCAGAAGACCACTGGGCTCTGTCTGCATTCTCCCCACTCTGAGCCTCAACCTGGAAACTCTCTCCATAGAGTGATCTGAGGTATTTACAGGGCTCACCTTATTCTCATTCCTCATGGATTATCTTCTTTCATTGCCTGATGTCCAGTGACTCAACAACCATTTTTTTTCCATTTATTTTGTGTTGTTTTTTTCATTGTTTCATGCAGGAGGGTAAATATGGTTCCTACTACTATATATTGGTCAGAATGTTCTTTTCTTAAGGAAAAAAAAAACTAGCTTTATTGAGATATAATTTACATATCGTATAATCTAATATTTAAAGTATGCAATTCAGTGGTTTTTAGTACATTAACAGAGTTTTGCAGATGTTACCACAATCAATTTTAGAAATTTTCATCACCCCTATACCCCATACCCTTTAGCAGTTATCCCACCTCCCTTAATCCACTGATCCCATCCCAGACCTAGATTTGTAGCTTCTGGACATTTCATGTAAATAGAACCAAAATATGTAGCCTTTTGTGTTTGGCTTTTTTTCACCTAGTATAATGTCTTCAAGTTTGTGAAGTTCTAAAATTGATAAAATGTTCTAAAATTCATAACTTTGGGGGACACCTGGGTGGCTTAATGCTTAAACATCTGCCTTTGGCTCAGGTCATGATCTTAGGGTCCTGGGATCAAGTCCTGCATTGGGCCCACCTTTGCTCAGCAGGGAGTCTGCTTCTCCCTCTCCCTCTGCCTCTCCTCCTGCTTGTGCTTTCTCTCTGTCAAATGAATAAATAAAATCTTAGAAAAGAAAAAAGGCCACTTGGGTATCTCAGTCAGTTAAGTGTCTGTCTTTGGCTAAGGTCATCATCCCAGGGTCCTGGGATGGAGTTCTGCATTGGGCTCCTCGCTCAGCAGGGATCCTGCTTCTCCCTCTGCCTGCAGCTCCCTGTGCTTGTGATCTGTCTCTGTCTCTCTCAAGTAAATAAAATCTTTAAAAAAATAAAAGGTACAACTTTGGGCTATTATAACTAATACTGTTTTGAACATTTGTGTATACATTTCTGTGTGGACACATGGTTTCCTTTCTCTTCAGTATATGCCCGAGTGGGATCACTGAATCATATACATGTATATGTTATGATATGTATATGTTATGTGTATATATATACACACATATACATATATGCATATGTATATGTTACCATATACATGGTAACACTATGTTTTCCTTTTTGAGGGAATTCCAGACTTTTTCAATGTTGCTGCACCAGAGTTGTTCCCACCAGTGGTATATGAGAGTTCTGATTACTCCATAAGTGCACCAACAATTTTTGCTCTTTGTTTTTTTGGTTATAACTATCCTAATGTATTTGAAGTAGTATCTCATTGTAGTTTTAACCTAATGTAAATTAAATGACTAATCATATTGAACGTATTTTCATTTGATTATTGGCTATTTGTATATCTTTCATGGAGAGATGTCTATCTGGATCCATCGCACATTTTTTTTAGTTGGGATGTCTTTTTATTATTGAGTTGTAAGAGTTCTCTATATATTCTGGACCCAAGTTTCTTGTCAAATATATGATTTGTGAATATTTTCCTAAATTGTGAGTTGCCTTTTCATTTTCTTGGTGGTATTTTGGAGCACAAAAGTTTTTAATTTTGATGAAGCCCGATTTATGTATTGTTTTCATTTGTTGTTCATGCTTTCAGTGTTATTTCTAAGAAATCATTGCCTAATCCAAGATCATAAAACTTAATCATATTTTTTTTAATAAAGGTTTTATTTATGTATTTGACAGAGAGAGAGACAGCGAGAGAGGGAACACAAGCAGGGGGAGTGGGAGAGGGAGAAGCAGAGTCCCTGCTGAGCAGAGAGCCCGATGCAGGGCTTGATCCCAGGATCCTGGGATCATGACCTGAGCTGAAGGCAGACACTTAATGACTGAGCCACACAGGTGCCCCAAAATTTTTTAAGGGTGTTATAGCTTTAGTTCTTACATGTAGACTTTTGACTTATTTTGAATTAATTTTTGTATATGGGGCGAGGTAGGGGTCCAGTTGTAATTCATTTACGTGTGGATATAGTTTTCCCACCACCATTTGTTGAGAAGACTATTCTTTCCCCATTGAATGCTCTTGGCAACCTTATCAAATATCATCTGACCATAGAAATATGGGTTTATTTCTAGACTTTTAAATCTGTTACACTGGTCTATATATCTGTCGCTCTGTCACTACGACATTGTCTTGGTTACTGGTTGCTTTGTAGTAAGTTTTAAAATAGGGAATTGTGAGTTCTTCATCCTTGTTTTTTTCAAGATTGTTTGGCTATTTTGGGTCCTTCGAGTTTCCATATTATTTTTAGGATCAGCTTTCTAATTTCTACAAGGAAACCAGATGGGGTTCTTATGAGAATCTGTAGACTTTGGAGAGCATTTCATCTTAAAAATATTGTCTTCTGATCCATGTACATAGGATATATCTCCATTTATTTGGGTCTTCTTTAATTTTTTCCCACAATGTTTAGTGGTTTTCAGAGTATACAATTTCCAGTACGTTTGTTAAGTATAATCCTAAGCATATACCCCCCCCCACTTTTTAAAAAGATTTTGTTTATTTATTTGATAGAGATCACAAGTAGGCAGAGAGGCAGGGGGAGAGAGAGAGAGAGAGGAGGAGGAGGAGGAAGCAGGCTCCCTGCTGAGCAGAGAGCCTGATGTGGGGCTTGATCCCAGGACGCTGGGATTGTGACCTGAGCTGAAGGCAGAGGCTTTAATCCACTTAGCCACCCAGGAGCCCCAGTATATACTCTTTTTGATCTTACTGTAAATAGAATTATTTTCTTACTTTCATTTTTGGATTGTTCATTGCTAGTGAATAGAAATACAATTGAGTTTTCCCAGCTTTATTGTGATAATTGACAAGTAAAAATTTTATATAATTAGGGCATCTGAGTGGGTCAGCTAGTGCTGACCCTTGGTTTTGGTTCAGGTGATGATCTCAGGGTTGTGAGATCAAGCCCTGAGACTGCTTGGAATTCTTTCCCCTTTCCTCTCCTTCCCTCTTTGCATCTTCCCCCTGCTTGCACTCTCTGTCTAAAAATACGTAAATAAATAAATAAAATCTTTACAAAATTGTATATATTTGTGGTGTATAATATATTTTAATACGTGTATACACTGTGAAATAACCATAATCAAGCTAATTAACATATCCATCACCTCACATAGCTGTAATTTTTTTGAGTGTGGTGAGCATTTAAGATACATTTTCTTAGCAAATTGTAAGTATACAATATAGTATACTACAGCTATCATGCTGTATATTAGATCTCCAGAAGTTATTCATCGTGAATAACTGAAACTCTACCCTTTGATCAATATCTCACAACTGATTTTTGTATATTGATCTTATATCCTGCAACTTTGCCCAACTTCTTGTTAGCTTTAGTAGTGTTTTTGTGGATTCCTTAGGATTTTCTATATACAAGGTCATGCAATAGAGATAGGTTTTCTTGTTTTTTTATTTTTTTTTTCCAATCTGGATGCCCCCACCCCCTTTTTCTTGCCTAATTGCCCTGGCTAGAACCTCTTTCCCTGACCATGCCCATCTGATAAACTTCACTCACTGCAGCTGATTGCTTTGCCATTTTCCACAATGACATGCATTGCTTCACAGATCCAATTAAATGTAGGCTTATTTGCCCGGATAGATTTTGAGGTCAGTGTTTGAGATTTGTTCTGACTCCAGGAGGGCTCTTCTTAGTTGTCTCTTCCTGATTTTCCCTGGTAAAATAGCTGGCTTATGGTTTAGGTGATATCTCTAATGAAGTTAACAGACTTCTCTTAATTGTGTTTCACCACAAGCTCCACTGTTGTCAGAGTGCCTTTAGGTTTGGGCTTCCTCATACTCTGTTGCAAATAAAGCCAGTTCACTTGGGAAGGACTTCAGAGATCATTGTTTTGTCCTGCTTTCTCCCTGGGCAGAATCTCTAAGCTGTAGGTCTGAGCCTGGGGCAGGATCAGTGATGGCTTCTCTCTGAACGACAACTCTGCTTTAGGAACCAGGCACTCATCTCGGGGCCTTTGAATTCCTGGCTTGCTGCTCCCACTGTAGAATCTCCACTTCATGAGCAGGCTTCAGCAAGTGTGATGCGCCTCCCAGTCTTTTCAGTGTGCCATCTCCAAGGGAGTGCCTTTGTGTCACAGTGAGCACTGAGCAGGAGAAAGTCTCCGATGTCTTGACACACTCACCTGGAATTTAGCCTCTGCGACAGGTAGGTGGGGGGGTGCATGTGGGGGAAAAATGCTGATGAACTGCCCTTCTCTGGAACATACTATCACTTTTAAGCTGGAGCTTGGTGAGGAGGGTGCCTTGTTTTTCTTGGCTTCACTTGTTAGGAGTGGAGTTTCCATCACACTGGGGGAGGAAGGGAACAGGTTATGATTGGAATGCTACAGACTCTCACTGCTCTTGTCACGTTTTAGTAGATTTTCTTGAATAAATATTTCATTAGCTGTATGCCTTCAGGTCTGTTTCCAGAGACTGACTGACTATCTCTCTATGCATATGTATATATACTTCCGATATTTTTTATATAAAAATGTATATTAATTCTTAAAATGTAGGTATATTTTAAGAATTAACATGTGTATGGGGCGCCTGAGTGGCTCAGTGGGTTAAAGCCTCTGCTTTTGGCTCGGGTCATGGTCCCAGGGTCCTGGTATCGAGCCCCGCATCGGGCTTTCTGCTCAGCGGAGAGCCTGCTTCCTCCTCCCCTCTCTCTTTGCCTACTTGTGATCTCTGTCAAATAAATAAATAAAAATCTTAAAAAAAAAAAGAATTAACATGTGTAACAAATAAATAAATATATAATAAAAGCTTAAAATTTTACCAGTTTTGCTGGGGAATGGATCTGTGGAACTCTTCATATTGGCATTTCCAAATGGTTTTTGAAACTTTCCTCTCCCCCAGTGATTTTTGGAATTCTGGAAGTGGATTCTCAGCCGGATGCTTACACAGCTTCCACTGCAGAAGAGACTTGAGGATAGATGCCCCAGTGAGTCAAACCTCCCACCTTCTTTCTTTAATTTTTAATCAATTTTTTTTGCTAGCCGCACATTAATTTCTAGAATAAAACTCTTGTTATCTTGAATTTTAATTTTTCTATCTCTTCTCGTGTAAAAGGGCACTCATAATCCAGCTAGCTCCTAAGGTAGTCTTTTAGGATTGGATTGGATTCATTTTCTCCACCTTGGCAGGGGACTGGGTAACAGGGGAAATCAGTCTGTTCAGAGTGCCTGGCTTCTTCTGGCATTCACGCCACCTCGTGGGAAAATTTTGTATGGCCCACCTTGAGCCTGGATTAGATTTAGTGGTCTCTGACACCCTCCAGCGATAAAACATGTTAGCACAGTGATTTCTGATTGATAATATTTAATTTGTGGCAAAGTGGGTATGACCCAGTAAATACGATCACCCTTGACAAGGAAGCAAATATGGAGTTAGCCGAGGGCCCCAAGTAAGCAACCTGTATGCATGTCCCCAGACTGCTGGCTGGCATTTCCCTTGCGGGTGGGGTGGGTTTGGACTTATTGGGAGGACATTTAAGACATGTGATTCCCTAAGTCTCTAGTCCAATATTCTTGCCAAGTCAGTGTCCGGAGTTAACCTATGGTTTTGGACTCGGGAAGCTAGCTCAGCAGATTTTTGCAATCCTTACAAAGGATAATGGCAGTGTCATAGTATGGTCTTCCTCCCCATTTTGCTGGCCAGTGGTGAAAAGATGAAGGGAGGCTGGTCTGGGGCTTATTGTTTTACACCTAGACTTTCAAAGGACATAACACATCCACATCCCTCCTTTGTTGGGGTTCCTATTATTCCAGCTCTTTTCTCCCCTATTTCACAGAGCAACCATCTTAATTGTTAAGAACCAATTATTCTCACCCATTATATTTCAGCAGAGAAGGCACCCATTGGGATTGATCTAACAGCAGGTGTCCTACTTGCCCTCCCCACCCCCTGGCCCAGCCTACTCTCTACTGGTTGTCAGGTCAAATTGCCTGGATTTGTGACCCAAAGAATGAGAAGCCTGTTGTCCTCGTGTTTAGTCCAAAACCGTGCTCTGTTTAGCGAAATTGGACAATCAATCCGGGGACTCTGATTCCTTATTTTATTTCTGAAGGCTAGTTTAGGAAAAAACAAAATCCAACCTCTTTGGTAGTAGTTTGTTCTGGAATGTTTGTTTTAATTGTCACTGGCCAAACCTCTTCTGCCTTCTCATCTTCCATGAGATAAAAAGCCCTAAAACCGATTGAGGAATAATCATTTTTGAAAAACATGACACTGGGGGCCATCCTGTGTGAGGCCATCCCTGAAGTCAGAAGTTCTACACTCTGAGACATCATTAAGGGTATGGAGAGATGACAGAATAATTTCCTCCATCCGTGAGACTTGGAAACAGGGAAATGTTTTAAAGAGAAAGAAAGCTGAACATCTAGCCTTGGTCTCATCATATGAAGCCTCTGGGAGGGGCAAGAGTAAAGGAACACAGCGTATTCCTTTATATTCCTGTATAAAATGTGACATAGCCTGTACGTGCTTTCGGACACATGCCCGGCCCATCGTCCTTAACTAGAGTTAGGCCTGAGGCATTTGCAAAAGTGTTTCTATTTTGTTCCAAGCTGCCACAGAATCTGAGTCCATCAGAAATTTCTGATTTGTACACCCCTGGACAGGATGCTCTGACTTAGCTGTCCTGGGATTAAATCTCACAAATCCTAGGAGACATTGTACTCGGTGTTTCTCATCAGTGAGGGGAAGAACACCTGCATCCCTTCTTGGTTCCCTTCCCGCAATGACTGTCCCAAAGAAAGCTGCCTATGTTCTCACTGGGTGATCTGTCCTGTCCTGTTTAACTCCAGCTTTGGGCTGATCAGCGGTTGGGTTGTTCAGTTACCACATTTGCTTTTTGCTGTTCCCTGTGGCATCTGGGTGTTTGCATTCTATTGGACCTGGTGCCTGGAGGCCTCACCCATTAGAACTGAGAGGACATGGAATGCAGTACAGAGGACATGGAATGGGAGGGAGCCCAGAAGTTTTGGGAAAGCCAGATACAAAATATTGGACTGTATCCGGCAGGAAGGTTGTTTTCTCAAGAAGTCTTTGATAAAGATGACCCCAAAATGATCAGCCTTATCTTTGATGAAGTAGATTTCTCTTTTTAGCTAATGATAATTTATTTCTACCTGTACGGGGGGGGTGGTTATATTTGAATTCAAAATCTTTCCCACATGTCCAGGTCCCTTTAGGTTTTATCTGACTACACAGGGTCACAGGTGAGTGAGGGGTCCTTACATACCCTGAACCAGTTCCTTCATGGTACGTCCCCTTTCCCACCTCCCACTTACCTCTGGAAGAAGGTGTTTTTTTATTTTGGTTTTGGCCTTTATACCAGCGATAGCAACAGTTTGGAGATGACCCTCTTTTCAGGCCATCTTCTGATGCTGTGTTGTTGCGTCAGTTAGAGCCGAGTCAGAAGACAAACCGCACTAGTAATTTGATCAGAAAACATTTACTATAAAGAGTTAACTCATCTAAAGGGTGAAAGAAGGTGCCAAGATGTGCCTTCATGTACTTACTACCCACAACCTCTAGGTAAAGCAAGGCTGGCCAATAAATAAACTAAGGGCTTAGGAGAGGGATGCCACACAGGGCTAAGATCCAGACCTTTCCCAATAGGGCATGGCTTTGCAGAGATGTACAGCCTTCCAGAGGGAAAGAAATGTGTCACAGGGTGTGGTCCAGAGCTGGTCCCTAGAAGGGGTTCACCACTGCAGAGGGAATGTGTGTGTGTGTGGGGGGGTGGTGGTGGTGGTATGGGTTGGACAGGTCTGCAGGAGTAGCTCCTGGGGTGGGGAGATAGTTAGCTGCCTGTGGATGCAGCTATAGCAGGCCTGTAGAGCTAGCAGCCAGGGATTTAGGTTTGAATCAATAATCCTGCCCTTCCAGGGATCTAGGGGAAAAAAGGAGTACTGGACTAAGCAGAAGCTTTCTAGAAGAATGCACTATCGGGAAAAAAAAAAAAAGAGTACACTACTGAAGGGATTCAAGTATTGACCTTTAAGGGTCAACAATCTGTTGGGGATTGGGTTGGCCAAGAGTTAGGTGTAATGGTTTTCCTATTCTAGAGGCTACCCTCATTTCTCCAACTATCGTACCACAGGTGGGGATATAAGGTTCTGAGATCTAGGAACCAAGGGTGACACATGAAATCAGGAAAGTCTTGGACCAAAGAAAAACCATGGGGTTCGGGGCCAAATTCCACATCCCAGGAGGAAGACTTGTCATGAACAAATACTTCTGGGTATGCTAGCTGGGTGACTCTTGTTTAGGGATTGTGTGGTGACTGCTTTGACTGATATGCTGTTCTTGAGTTCACCATTGGGGATAGGCTGCTGGTCTGCAGTGGTGATCTGCTGGCATGACATGGGAATTTACTGCCCTATAAGGTCACATCTTATTCCAGCCCTTGGAGCCACTTCCACCCAATAGGGAGGAAGACCTTTATGGGTTCCCATCATGGTTCCTCCTAGGCATTGAGTCTTTTCTGGAGATGGTGGACCCCTGGGCCGAATAAGACAAAGGGGAGAAAACTTTGGGAGGTGTCGGGGCGGGGGCTGTGGAGATGGGGTTTCCATTTCTTTTCCCATACTCGACCCTTCTCTGTGTGGTTTGGGACTTGCTTGGCTCTACCACCAGATGTCGCTGTCTGCTTGTACAGAAGCACAGGAAGCCAACTAGTGCCCAGAACGAAGCACCAGAAGCACCAGCCATTGGCAGTTAGTGGTGTGTCGGAGACTGCTTCTACCAGCTTGTGACCCCCCCCCCCCGCCCACTGGCAACATACACACTCTGAGTTGGTTGTTCAACATTCACCAGCACCCCATTGAGTATATTGACTGCTTAGAGACACGGACGGGGAAACAGGCTTGGGGAGTTTATTAGTGGCAAAACTGGAAAAGAACCCTACTGTGTGTGAAACACCACGTTAGGTGTGCTTGGACAAAACAAGAGTCAATGAGTCCCTCAACTTTGCCCAGTCTGAAGAGGGAAACTCGACATGTTCTTGCAGTGGAGCAAATCATCATTAAATACTTGAATGAATGAACGAGTATTTCAGAAAGGAAAAGACGTAGTCTGAGAGGGGAGGCTGTGTAACATTGGCTGGTCTCAGGCAGTACAAGCCAGAATCTTGGCACAGGGCTTCAGCCAGGGCTGGTGTATGGAAGTGGCCCACCCTAGTTGGAAAGTGTGAGAGGCTGGAGCTGGTCATTCAGGGCTGCTGAGGTGAAACTGGGCCATTTACACATCCATCCACTGACATCTGTACTCGACAGAAAGGAGGAAAGCTGCAAAGTAAGTGAGGTACTCTTTTGTTGCTATGGCCTTGAAATATCCCTCCATCACCCTCAATGTTTAGCATTGCACTAGCTGGCAAAACAACTTTCTATCCAATTAAGATGTAATTACCTCTATACTCTCTCCCAAATGAGGAGACATAAGCTCCCAAGGGACATTGTCTCCACAGCCAATTATATTAATTTCTCCTCAAAATCATTCACAGTTCCACTGAATATTCTGCTAACCTCCAACAACTTGTATATAAAATGTTAATGAGAAGCAGAAAAGAGATAATGGCTAATACAAATACATACATAAAACAAGCAAAAAAACAAGTGAAAGTTTTTTCCATTGGTCATGAATAGGGCTGCCAGATAAGATACAGGATGCCCAAACATTGAATACTTTTTAGTATAAGTATGCTCCAAATATTGCACAGGAGATACTTATCCTCAAAGACTTATTTGTTGTTTACCTGAAATTCAAATTTAACCAGGGATTGACGTTATTTGCTAAGTCTGGTGACCCTAGTCATGAGGCCATAGTTGATATCTATGACTTTTATTCCTCTACCAATTTGATATTTCTCTTGTCTGTAGCTAGAACCTCAGCTGGTGATGGATCTTCACCTGGTGATTGAGGGGGAGATCTAAACCTTCATTCTTAAAGGCTCTGAGTACTAAGCAGTACTAAGACGCTTAGTGATTTGGGTTCTAGACAAAGCCCTCCCTGTCCCCACTGTGTAGCACCAACCTATCTCTCCTTAGAAACCCAGACCAATCCATTCAACTAGTAGAGTAGCCCCTTTTTGTGCCTGTTGGGTTTAAATTTAATGGAAGCATTTAGTGTGCTCTGGTAGAAGCATTATCTTCTTAGGAACTTAATTTTCCAAAGCAGCAGGGCTCAAAGCTTCCAGGACAGGAAGAAAACATTCTTTGAGTAGATTATTAGGATTGATTGTGGGAGAAACCACTCTCACTTTTATCCCTTGATTCTCAGACTTGTGTATTCTGGCTCTGGGGAGAGACTGCATCATATAAGGGTCTTTGATTCAAAGCATAAGCTGAATCTTATAAGACAGAAGCCCATGTTTCATATTTCATGGTGTTATCTCTCAGTGTGCCATAACTGAATCTTTAGTAAACCACCCGCCTCCCGCCCTTTTTTAGGCTCCGTACCCAGCGTGGAGCTCAGCATGGGGCCTGAACTCTTGACCCTGAGATGGAAACCTGAGCCGAAATTGAGCTGGACATCTAACTGACTGAACCACCCAGAATCCCCCAAGGAGCCTGGGCAGCCGCTTCTGGGCAATGGGGTATGATTTAATACCCCATTATTTAATAAATAATGATTTAAGACCAATCATTTCCATGCTACAGTTCTTTTGCTGTGGAATAATTTCCTTGATTAGACAGTGCTGTGGGGGAATACCATGACGGTAGTTAAGATATCCCAAGAATCCAGGGCTGGTATTACTGGAAGAAGGATTACAGACATCGAAGGCAAATACACATCCAAAATTTGTGCCCCTTCCATGAGGGAAGAAGTGCAATGGAATCAACCTGCCACCAGGTGGCTCGTGGGTTCCCCAGGGAAAAGTGCTCTTGGCAAATTAGCCACTAGATGGCAGCAGTAGCCAGTTTGGCCTTGATAGACCATATACCTGAGGAGCTCATGCTCAGCCTCCAAGCCTGTCACCCCCGCCCCTTTGTTCATAAGCCCATTGGGCAAACACTGGGATGGCTGGGAATGAAGCTGACTGACATTGTGAAGTATGCCATTTTGTGACCATGATCCTGAGCTCTCCTCTGCAGAGAGCGTTCACATGTCACTTGGTGGTATGGGATGGGACTGGCTTCACATGCTGTCTACTCCAAGAGGCCTATCCCTATACCTCTTCTCACTCGTTCCTTGTCATTAATTTTCAAATAGTGACCCTTGATCCTTCTGAGTCCCTGACTGTCTCAGTCTGCTTGGGTTGCTATAACAGTCCTGCTCTGCTGGAACTGTTTTGCCATCATAAAGGAAGCCAGCCAATGTGCGGACAGTGCAGAGCAGGGAGAATCCTAGAGGAACAGAGCCAGGACCTTTGGGTTCAGGCAGCCCTGAGTGTCCATGTCTGGATTCCCAGATACGTGAACCAATAATTCTTACCTTGTGTGAGGCCACTTTTTGGTGTGCTCCACAGGATCACTGACTGACACCACCTATAACAGAGGTTTGCACAGATGTTCTGGAAGTATGGAGAGCTACCCATTAATTTTGCCCCAGCCTCAAATATTGCAGGGAAAAGGCCAAGAAATTCCATCATACAAGGGCAACTAAAGTGTTGGAAATGTAAGGAGCCCAGACATTACTCTTGTACAACATAAATGCTTGGTACACATTTCACAAATGAATGTTGCATGAAGAAAGTCATTTAGAGAAGAGCATCCATTTCCAGAAATAGTGGGCTAGGTAATAACTTGAAATAACTAACTTGAGGAAGAAGATAACAGGTCGGAAGACTTAAATGACTTGACCTAATGGACTTATTTATAGGATATGAATCCAAAATTACAGTATGTATACTCCCTCCAATCAGAAAAGGGACACTGACAAAAACTGACCACATACTAGGTCATAAAGCAAGCCTAAATAAATTTTAAATGACTGAAATCATTTGGTGTATGTTCTCTAAGCAAAATACTAGAAATGGCAAGGGGAGACTAGATATCCTTATATGTTTGGGTGCATTTAATTTCTTTTTCTTGTCTGATTGCTTTACCTAGGACTTCCAATACTATGTTGAATGAAAGTGGTTTGAATGGACATCCTTATCTTGTTCCTGATTTTAGGGGAAAAGCTCTCAGTTTTTCACCACTGAGTATGAAGTTTGGACATACTCTATGTCCAGATATAAATAAATATGCTCCCTGTGGTTTAGAGAAGAACTCAAATTTTAAGATGATATTTTGAACTGAACAATAATGAAATCCCTACATAAAAACCTTAAGGGATACAGCTAATGTAGTACACAGAGGGAAATGAATAACCTTAAAATGTATATTGAAATTTGATAGAAAGTAAAAAGCATGAAAATTAGCATATGTTCTGCAAAGCTACAACAGAACAAAATAATCTCAAAGAAGAATAGAATGAAGGCAGACAGAAAGGGGAGAGCAAATCCTGAAGAAATGGATGATAAATATTCACTGGGTATGATGAAACAAGATAGCAGAGAGTTGGTTGGTTTATGATACGACTGAAATTGAAAATGACCTGGTGAATTTATCAAGAACTATAGAAAGAGGGCAAAAATTTCCAACAATAAAAAACCATATAATAAAATGTAGAAAAAGCATTTTTCTTTTGAATAGAATCCAACAAATGACTTTAAAAGACCCATTGCACATAGAATATAACAGAACTTTGTTTTAAGATTTATTTATTCATTTTAGAGAGTAAGAGTTAGAAAGCGAGTGCACACATGAGTGGGGGGAGGGTCAGAGGGAAAGAGAATCTCAAGTAGACTCCCCACTGAGCTGAATGCAGAGTCCAATGTGGGGCTCTATCTCATGATCCTGAGATCATGACTTGAGCAGAAATCAAGAGTTTGATGCTCAACCTACCCAGCCACCCAGGCGTTCCTAGAACTTTTTTGATCTATGAGAGAATCTTTAAAGAAGATTATACCAGGCATCATGTTTCATAATGATATGTTTAAAAACATCCCTTTGTGACAAGACAAGGATGCCTATTCTCCCTGCTGCACCTGTGTTATGGTACCAGCCGAGGGAGTAAGCAGGGCAAAGACATGAAATGTGTAAGAACTGAGAAAACAGTAACAAAATTGT
Source organism: Lontra canadensis (assembly GCF_010015895.1). Taxonomy (NCBI): domain Eukaryota; kingdom Metazoa; phylum Chordata; class Mammalia; order Carnivora; family Mustelidae; genus Lontra; species Lontra canadensis. The sequence continues at coordinate 13,088,814 of NW_022631051.1, forward strand.
TGTTATTCATAGATGGTATGTTTAGGTATGTAGCAAGTCCCACAAAATGTACAGATAAATTAATAGAACCTATAAAAAAGTATAGCAAATTTACCAGATCCAATTTCAAATATAGAAATGTATTATATCTCTATATATCAGCCAATGAATAGAAAATGACATTTAAGAAGGAGACAATTTACAACTGCATTAAAAATATCAGTTAACTAGGGATTAAGCTAAAGAGATACCCAAGCCATTTGTCTATGGGAAAAAGTCTACATACAACTTCATTGAGAATTATTAAAACCTGTTATTGGAAGAGGGAGAAGGATATTGATGGATTGAAAGATTCAATGTGGAAAGATATCAATTTTTCCTGAATTGGTTGGTAAATTCCCCTGAGAACTGGTTCAAGGTGCAAAACACTTGTACCTTTTTTAGGTGGGGGGAGAAGTCAGGGAAGCTGATTCCAATTAGAAGCTCAGATCCTCTTGCCTGAGATGAATGTTCTTCTTCCCAGCCATCTGGGCAACTTCAGGGTTACAATCAAGGACATTTTCCCCTCCATTGCCCCACTCAGAATTTTCCCTCTTTGTCCCGGATGACCTAGAACCTGGGTCTTCCTTTCCCCGACCCAGGAGGTGACCTGGTGGGGTCCGTGCTATGGGCACACCGCTGGCCCAGCTTCTGCCCAGAGTGTGGGTCCCAGGGAGGCGGTCCAGGGCTCTCTGCTCTCCTGGGGTGGGGGTGGCCGGGCGCCCCATCCCATCCGGCTCTAGCCTCCATCAGTCTCGCCTGGGCTCCTGGACTCGCCTCATCCTCCTCGGCCACCAGGGGTCTCTGACCTATCCTTAGAAGAGCAGGGAGGGGCTCGATCGCGCCTGTGGACCCAAACAAACAAGAGACCAGGATGGTGGAGTGGGCTCAGGACCTCAGAGTGATGCTATAGGAAACTGAGGCTTGAGAGTGCAGGGTCACATTAGGCGGGGGAGAATGGGGACAAGGGTCGGGGGGCTTAGTGACCTCCGATTGATGCAAGCGGGCTTTATCTGGGTTCCCAGTGCCGCGGGGGAATGCTCACTGCGGGGGCAGCAACCTTCGAGCCTCAACAATCCAAGGAAGGGCGCGAACATGGGGCCCTGGGCTGCGGCCTGTCCCTGAGCTGCAAATGAGAGCCAGCTCCAGCTCAGAGTAAAAGTGACCATAGATGCCCCATGTCCCCGCAGTTGCAGGAATACAGACGCCCTCTGCTCCTGCAGTTCTAGGTCTGGTGTGAGCCCCCCCAGAAGCGCTGGTGTGTGCACCGGAGACAGGCCAGGGTTCCCCGGGCCAGTGTTTGTGGAGGAGGAACCAGAACTGCCCCAGTGTTCATCCATCTACTGGGACGGCCAGGACTGTGCTGTCTATTCATACACGGAGCCATCCTGCTCAGTCCGTATCTGTGTAGGAAGTTAGAAGGAGCAAGATATGTCCATGTGATGTTCGGGTACATTTGAGAACCTGGAGTAAAATGCAAGGGGCTCAGCATAAACTGCAGAGCTCCAGGGACACACTGGCTCCCTCTCCTGCCTCCTGCCCTTCCCTGGATGGGGCCACACTGGCCTCCTGTCTGTTCCTGCAATTTGTCAGGTACACCCCACCCCAGGGCCTTTGCACTTCCTTCTGCAGGGAGCACTCTTCCCTAGTCACCTACCTGGGCTGGTCCTCTCACTTTCTTCAGGAGTGCCCCTCCTGACCATCCATAAACCTACAGTTGTCACTCTCTTTCCCTTAACACCTTCCTTTCTCTAAGGAACTCATCACGCCACATATAACAGCAGAACATGTTGGTTGTTCTGGCCTCTGCCACTCGCTGGAACTTTGCTCTGGGACTTGGTCTCTTAGGCCACAGTCCTGTCACCGGGGCATAAAGCAATGTCAGGCTTTGGAGCAGATCAGTTTCTACCTGGGGAATGAATGGTGCTCGTTTTTTTTCCAGGAAGCAGGGAAAGCATGGAACTTAGGGGTGGGGGTAGAAAAGGGGGAGTCCAGGATGTCCAGTTGGTTTTCATCTCTTAGTAAAAGATGGGAGCTAACTGACCACAGGTTAGCGTGTATTGCTTCTGTGTGGCAAGTCTATGTCAGTGTTCTTGGTATTTTTGTGTTTCTGTAAAGTGCAGCCCCCTCCCTTCCCAACTCCCTCCCATTTAGCACAGAGGAGACTGCTCTGAAATTCCTCATCCCCAAGACACTTTCTTCCCTCATGGTGGGTCATGCAACTTATGTTTGAGGGAGGTGGGGGTACAAGACCCTCAACTCCTTTGTCCTAGTTCTTCCTCTGGGAGTAGACCCAGCCTCTGGGCTCTAGCAGGATCCTGGGAACTGGGATGAACTGGAATCTGAGCACCTGGGCCTCAGAGGAGGGGGCGAGAGCACTGGCCTGGGAGCCAGGGGCCAGGGCTCCATGTTACCCACTGTATAGCCTTGGAAAAATCACATCCCTCTGTGTGAAAGGACAGAATGATCTTCCCAGACTTGGGCATCTGAGATTTCTGATGCACATTCCTGTGGTATTACTGGTTTGATTGTGACCTTTTAGAGAAGTGACAACTATAGCCACTAGAGGGAGCTGTCACCTGCGTGACCTTGAATATGAGCACGAATGAGCTTGAGGGTGTGTGACTTGTGCATGCATGCGTGTATGTGTGAGTGTGTGTGTATGTGTGTTTGTGTGTTGCCCTGTACAGGGACACTCGGGATATGTTGACCAGAAATGCAGCCAGGACACCTCCCTTGTGGCCCATGGAGGATGGTCAGGGGAGGTGGTGATGTCCCCCATGTGGGTGATACCTCGGCACTGTGCACGGTGACTGCCTGGCTGGGTTCCCAACCCCTCGGCCATCCCGCTTGTGGGGTCAGCTCCTGGAAGGCCTGAGGTCCTCTCTGTGGGGGCACTGAGGCCCCTCGGATTAGGAGAGTGCTGGGCAGGGAGGGGCTGGCCTGTCAGAAGGAACCTGAGATGTGAGGTGTGAGGCGGTGTGGTCACTCTGCTCCCTGAGGCCTGGAAGGAAGGCCTGTATGAGGGGACTGCTTTTTCTCTCAGGCACCGTGCAGCCTTCATGTTCACAGCAAACAAGCACCAGACACCATTCCTGTGGCCCTCGTGGGCTGGCTGCTTGAGGTGGGACAGAGACCCACTGACAGAAAGATCACACGGGGCCCCCTGTGGACAGTGCCCCTGAGCCAGGATCTTGGCTGGCAGGATCTTGAGCAAGAAGCTGAGAGACTGGGCTGTGATTTTCAGTCTTGAATGTGCCCCAGCGTTGCAGGCCCAGAGGGAGGCAGGCAGGCACGGGGTTTGCATGAGCTAAGCCAGGCTGGAGCCTGTTGACCAGAGAGAAGCCTGAGGCTGGGAGGCCTGGAATGGGGAATGCTGACTTCCTGAACTTGACTGCGGACCTTGAGGGATCTTTATCCCAGAGTAGTTTATGCTGAGGCTCAGGGTATAGGTCACAGAGCTGGAGCCCAGTGGAGAGGGGGACCCCCTCAGGGCCAAGGGCATGTGAGGGCCATGTGGGAGAGAGCACTGACCTTGAGTCTGGTGGCCAGGCTTAAGTGTGACCCGGGCAGGTCCTTTGCCACCTGCAGGCCTCAGTTTCTCCTGTGAAAGCTGGGTGTATGTAGCTCAGTCTCTAAGGTCCTTTCTGGGCTTCCCCAGTAAGCCCCACCCCCCCAATCCTCTCTGGCTCCTGGGTAGCCAGGACCCTGATGGGCCTGACAGCTCAGGTTCTAATACCCTTCCCTACCAGGATGGAGGCACCAGGCCCTGATGCTGGAGGTCTCCCCTCCAACCTCCACATCAAGGGCAGCTGCCCTAAGAAGGCCAGATGGGCCTCTGGCCTCAGAAATGGAGGAACCATATGTTATCTGGGGCAATAGGGATCAAATCCCCTCCCTGGGTCCTGACCATGCGGACCACTAGCAGGGCCTCTGGTACCTTCTCAGAGCCCCACACATGTAGGTTCTACAGCCCCTGGCCCACAGCCCCCATTCCAGTATTCATATCCTCCCAGTCCCCTCAGATCAGCTAGAGGCCAAGCTCACAACGCTGAGCCTTCTCCTCCCACCTGGGGCTCGGTGCTGCTAAGGATTCACAGAGTAATCACTGGGGAGAGGGGTCTGAGACCTCCTGAGGAGGGGTCACCCCATGGTGGGTGCCCCAAGAAGCTGGGAAGGTGTCTCAGAGGCCCCTCTGCTCCCTGCCTCTGGGACAGAACTGAGATCAGAGTGGGACTGGTGGGAGGGCAGTATCCTCAGGTGTGTCTCTGTCCACATCCCAGCTGTCCCTTCCTTAGGATCTAGGCAGGACTTCTGGGCTCTAGGGGGTGGGGGGTTGTGTGTGCTGCCTTTCTGGAAGTCTGTCTGTAACATTCTTCTAAAGCCTTAGACAGGCAGGATCTTCCATCCATGTGGCGATGGTCAACCTAAGGTCTGTGGTGGGACTGATGCACAAAGAAGGAGGCTGGAGCGTTGGGTGCCTTTTGTATGGAACACTGGCACTGGTGGGACCTGGGACAGGCTGCCTAAGTGTCATTAGAGCCTCTGGATCACAAGGGTGATTCACGCCCAGGTTTCCTCACCCGTGTGTGGCTGTGTTGTTCGGTGACAAAAGGTCTCCATCTAGCTCTTGTCTGTTGTCTATCAATCACCTATCATCTGTCTATCGTCTCTTGTCCATCGTCCATCATCTATCTTCTGTCACCTATTTGTTGTCTGTGTGAAATGCAAGGTCAAGCCTTAGAGGATGTACACCAGATAAGACCAGAACCATCTCCAGGCTGTGCTGGCCACTTCTTTATACTTTCCTTCTGTTTTCTTTTAAAAGAATCTTTGAATTTCTTTTTGTAATCAGGAAAAAACTAAGCTGTCTCCATTTTTAAGAAGATAACAAATGAAAACAACACACTGTCCCATGCCAGGGCCCCAGAGAAACCTCACTCCGGGCTCCAGAGGTGTTGGTGGCCGGTTCCAGAGGGGGCAGACCTGCCCAGTGTTGCCCAAGACCAGGCATGGCCAGGTGGTGGCTTGTCAACGCCAGCCCAGATGAACAATGGAGCCTTGTCAGGTCAGCAGGGCGGGAAAGCAAGATGCTGTGTCAAGAGAGAGAGAAAACACACACAGTCACACTGGATCTGTGGGAAGTTCAAAACCAGGTGAAGCTGAGAAATAGTTGGTTCAAGGTCACAGAGAAAACATAGAACTTTGGGAAAGAGTAAAGGGACGGTTGACCCAGGGGCCGCTGAGGTCCTGGGCACGTTCAGAGCCCAAGGCGCTAATTAATGAACAGTCCGCATCATAGAGAGTTCACCATTTAAAATGAACAGGTGGGTCACCTAGACCACTCACCATGTTGTGTAGCTGTCACCACTGCTGTTGTTACTTATTAAATTTAAAGATGCACTTTATTTATTTTGTGGTTGTTATAGTTTACAATGAAGATAGGATTAAAATAGAAGGAGATCCATCAAAATATCAGCTGGGGCTCTTCTGGGTGCAGTGCGAGGGGTGCTTTTTTTCCCCCTCTGGTTTGTTTTTCTGTACTTCTCAGGCTGTTGACAGTGAGCACTTATTATTTTAAAGCTAAAGACCAAGACCAATAAACTATTTTCAGAGGAACTCCGAAAACAAACAAGGTGATTCTTCCTTAGGCCGAGCTGACACCTGTGTCCCTGTTGTGTATCGACATCTTGTTGCCTCCACCCGGGCCTGGAGTTGGCACACCCCCCACCCCTCTAGCCGGAGGTGCCTGAATCTATCTGCTAGGATGGCCCTGAAGTAGGAGAGAAATCTCTTCCAGGCTCAGTGATCCCTTTCCTGGATTCTCCGCTCCACGTCCTCTGGCCGACTTCCCATCACACTCATGTTTGAGAAACTCTTTTCGTTTCAGACTCTGGTTTTGATGGTTTTTGTTAACACGAGCTCATGAACTAGAACTGCAGGTCCCTGGGGAGCAGGTCAAGTTGTTTTTCTACAAGCCACTACCTATTTCTCCCTCAACTTAACTTTGTTGTTCAAACCTTCTTATAACAACTCTGAGAGACAAATTTAAAAAGAAAGTTGAAATTCTCCCACGGTCTTACTGCTCCATCTAAATTGTGGCCCCTGCTGTTTCTATCCCCGCTCCCCCTAAACCTGGAAGCCTCTGCCTGGTGCACGCTGCTTCTGGGTGGCGGTGATACTATCTTAGGCCTGTGTTCCAAGGCAGGGCCTTGTTCCTGGGCAGGGAAGTTCTCACAGTGGACTGAATCCCTGTGGGCTTTGCTGTTCCCTGCCCCACAAAGTGCTCTTGGGTGAGCCTCTGGTCTCAGTTTCCTAAATGAGTGTTATAGATTAGATTAGTATGGTTAACTCTCAGAAGGTCATAACCTCTTTCTGCCCAAAGCCCTGAATCTCTCCCCACATTGCACATTTATACAGATACATTTCAGGGTTTTGTGAACTTCTGAGTTAGATATCCTAGGATATCTCTGGCCTCCAGGGCTTCCTACCTTGGGGAGGGGACAGTTGAGCCTCTTTTTTGGTGACTCCAGACAGCAGATCTCCGATCCATTATTTTATGCCCGCCAGGTGCTGGGCTAAGCAGTTTCCAGAATTATCCCCCTGAATCCTTACATAACCCCGAGGGATGACTGTCACTGTCATCGCTTGCACATCACAGAGGAGGACACAGAGAAGACAGTCACCTGTGCCACGTCATGCACTTAGAAAGTGGTGGAGTCAGGACTGGAACCCAGGCCTGTCTGGGCTCCAAGCTCAGGCTCTTCCCACAAGCTGTGATCCAACTCCGGGGGGAGTTAGCTTAACGACCTGCAAGGTCCTTCCACGCCAATAGTGCACCTGGGAAGCCCTCTAGAGTTCTTAAGGCACTTTCATTCCTGTCTATCCTTTCAATTGACGTCCCAGCAGTTGAGGTGGTAAGTAAGGTGCACAGGGCAGGTACTGACCCACATCTTAGCTGCCTGGGAGGGGACAAGGCTTAGAGACATTAAGGTAATGACAATGCCAAGGTCACCCTCATGTCAGCATCAGCATCAGGACCTAAGTGTTGAGTTCAGACACTGCACAGAGCTGCCAGGAGCCAAAGGTCTGTGTTTCTCATGGTTAGGATCTACCCACCCACCATCTGTTTGTCCATTCACCCATCTAATTACTGACCTATCCATGACCCCTCACTTTGCCTACTCATCTACCCATCCTTCAGTTTTCCAACCACCCATCTACCCATTCATCAATCATTCACCCAGGGCACACATCCATCTCTTCTTTCCTTCTTCCCTCATTCAGATTGTTTGTTGAGAGCCTTGCAGTTCCCAGGCACTGAGCTGGGGATAAGATGAACAGGGATAAGATGAACTGCAGACCAGGGAAGGAGCCACGTCTCTTGGGGGCAACATCTTTCCCTTTGTCAGTGAAGGTCCTGGAAGGGGCAGCTGAGGCACGGGGCAGACAGACTAGACTGGTGGCTGTTGAGTTCCTGCTCTTTGGGCTCTAGGTCACTCTAGGTAATTTTAGCCCTTGACTAAAACGTGGGCTAAAAACTTGTATTTTGGGGGGGAGAAAGGGAGGAGTGAACAGCCAAGAAACAGTGGCTGTCCTTATCGTTACTTATAGAACAGATGGGTGGCAATGACCTTAAGTGGAGAGGTTTTTTAAAAAAGATTTATTTGAGAAAGAGAGAGAGAATGAGTGGGAGGGGTAAAGGGAGAGGGAGAGAGTATTTCATATAGATTCTGAACTGAGTGAGGAGCCTGACGTAAGGGTCGACCTCATGACCCTGAGATCATGACCTTGAGATCACAACCTGAGCTGAAACTAAGAGTCAGATGCTTAACCCACTGAGCCACTCAGGTGCCCCTTAAGTGGAGAGTTTCTTTCGAGATTTTAAGAATTTAAGAGAAATGACATCTATGCAACTCACGATATTACTAATATAAAGAAGATCAGAATTAACCAAGTATGGGTACTAAGAGTGAGGCTCCAGTAGCAATTTCTAACCTGTTTCAATGATTCAGTGATTGAGGCAGACTTTCTGGGAAGGGATTTGTGCACTTTTTCTTTTGCATTCCTCACAATGGACATAGGAGGTAGCAACTAATATGATCAATATTTGACTAGATCACAATACTGGGAGAGGGAGTCATTGCCAAGGTATATTGTCATCTATGTGGCAGAGAAGTTTCTCAACCTAAGTCTTCCCACCTGTGCATACCAAGCTCTGAACTCCCATATAATTCTTTCTGTCCAAGGAACAGATAAAATCTCTCAAAGTTTATTCTGGTCTTCAGAGAGTGTTTCTTTCCTTCATAGCTGTCAATTCTGGACTAACCTTGCCCCACACTAATCTGTTTTATTTGCAGGAAGCTTTTTATTACTATTTGCAGAAATTGCTTAAACTTTTGGATTGAAATTTCTCACTCTTCTGTCTTCAACTTCCTTTAAAAGGCATTGCTTTCCTCCGATCTTCCTTGCCAAATGCCTGCTGCTAATTCTTCACCACCCCTGGAATACCTTCTTTTATTAATGGTCTAGCAACTTCCTTTCTGCTTCCTGTCTCTGTGTGGAGCTGGAGCTAGGACAGAGTTTCATGAATGTGGACAGGACCTGAGGTTTAGGGATGAGAATCCATGTTAGTATTGAAATGACCTCTTTCCATATACATTCCACCCATTGTACCACTGCCTAAGAGGGATGGCTCTCCATCTCTCCATTCATGTCATCCCAAATCGTGTACCTGGCCTATCACGGGTGTAGCAGGTAAGCGGGAAATATTTGCTGGATGTGAAGTGATTGGAATAAACATGCTTATTTAAGAGAGAAAACCCCCCTTTTTTTCAGAATCACACAATAAATGCATAATCTTTGTAGAAAAATCAGAAAAGTCAAATGTGCAAAATGGAAACCAAGCTTATCTGTAGTTTCAGCCACAGTTGGCTCCAGCTCAGAGATACAGATATGGGTGTAATTATGGAAAAAGAGGCAGAGACACATGCTCACATATGTAACATCTTGTCTTGCAACCTCTTTGGGCTAACAGCATGTTCAAGACTTTAGATGCCGTTCAGGTCTTCCAAGACACCATTTTTAGAGGATCATTGATCTTAAAACAGTTTATTGTTTCGTTTTCTGATTATAAAAGTAACACATGTTCTTTGAGAAATCAGAAAATACAGAAAAGAATAAAGAGGAAAATAAAACAAACATCTGCTCTCACTACCAGAGAGGTCTCCTGTTGGTATGTCAGTGTGTATGCCTCCAGATTTTCTCTGGATACAGTCATGTCCTTTTCACAAGGATGGGCTCAGACGAGACCTTTTCTTATCATCAGCCTGTCCCACTGTCCCCCACTGTGGAAGTGGCCCGTGGCACTTATCTGAGGCTGTTTGGAGCTGTGAACATTAGGCTGTCTGAACATAGGACTGTCAGAAACAGGACTCTGGGATCAAATGGAAGCGCTTTAACGGGCCATGGACACAGGGGATGAATTTCCTCCAGAAAGGCTGGACTGTGTCTCCCTGAGTCCCCTTGGAATCATGGGTTCTTGGAAAGTCAGAATGCTTGTGCTCACCCACTGGTCCACTCACCTGTTCATTCTGTTGCTGGGAGGACTTGGGACTGGAGTTCCAGAGCTCTGGCCCTCCTTTGTGTGCTGATTCTCTCTGTGACCCTGGTCATCCCTTCCTCCCTTCCTTGGGGCCCTACTGGCAGTGGAGGACCACCACTGGGGGGTTCTGGCCCTCCAGGATTCCAGGACTCAAGGTAGAGCTCAAGGAGGCAGCCAGGGGGCAGCACCATGACCTGGCCAGGGCTCAAAGGGGGCTGGGTTGGGGAGGGCTCTGCCACCCCCACCTGTGAGCTGCACAAACATCCGGTTACAGCCCTGAAACTGCCCCTGTCCTACTCCCCAGCCACACCTGGCCCTGTTTGTCGCACATCCCACGCCCTGCTGGCTACAGGCTGGGTTTCTCTTCCCCTTACTTCTCTCTTTTGGTTACTCGGAGTTCTGGTTTCAGCCAACGCGGGGTTAACTTTAGCTTGGGGGTTCCCAGGGGTGGCCAGCTGTGGGCAAGGCAGCCACTTGCCTGACTCCCCCCCCCCCCCCCCCCACCAAGCTCCCACTCTGGGCTTCGCTGCCCCTGTAGATCCAGGGCCTCCCTGAGCAAACCCTGCATCCAGAAATCCTAGTTTCCTCCCAGTTTCTGATCCTTGGGGCTCCTCACCAGCTCTCCTTGAGCAGAAAGGAAGGTTGGGGCCCAGCAAGGGGAAGGGAAATGCCCAAGGTCACACAGCATGTCAAAGGTGTCCCCTGGGCAAGAGCCCAGGAGATGACAGCAATAGCTGGGGGTTGCTGAGGGTCACCCTCGCTCAGGCAAGTCACAGGCATCGTCTTGAATCCCTACACCCACCCTGTGGGGGAGAGGTGAGTTATCTCCCCCCTTGTACAGACGAGGAAGCTGAGGCCCACAGAGGGGACGCAAATTGCCCAACGTCAAGGCGGAGAAAGCTTGTCTGTGGGTGGGGACCCCTGCCTGCCTGACCCTGGGGCCTGGCCTTCCACCGCAGAGTTTCCCCGAGGCCTTTTGCCTGCTGGCCCTCCCTCCTCTCAGCCATGGGGTAGAGGGACTCTCACTGGGGTCTGCAGTCCTGGCTCAGCCTGACATCCACTCTTGCCCTCCTTTCTGCACCCCTAAGAGGGAGTTGGGGCTGCAGAATGATAGAAGGAGATCACCCCATGTGAGCATGTCTGGTGCCTGGCAGAGGGCAGCTCTCCACACAGTGCACCCCTGTGTGAGCTCAGGCGGGCCCCAACTTCTGCTGGCCTCAGTCTCCCCATCCATCAGATAGGAGGCCCCAGGCTGGGAGTCGCAGGAGCTGCTCCGACTCACTCTGGGATATTAACCCTTTTGAACCTCAGTTTCCCTACTGGTGAAATGGGATGATGATCCTGGCTGGCAGCTTCACAGAATCCCTGAGGGGCTCAGCTGAATACCATGTGCCCCATGTTTCATAAGTGCTACAGCGACAATAAGCCACTCACTAGGGTCTTAGGGATCAGTTGCTTTTGCAACCAAAGCTCTAGTCAGTGCTGAGGCCTTCAGGGCTCTGCCCCTGCCCTTCTGCTAGGCTCTGGGACTCTGGACACTCCAGCCCACTGGCTGGCTCAGCATGTATGTTTTGTCTCTTGCCCTGTCTGTCCCTGGCCTAAGGCACTGACCACTCCTCCACCCCAGAGAACTCCCGCATGCCCCTGGGACCCTTCCCCAGCCTGTTTCCCAGCATCCTCGGTGCATCCCTTCTCTGCCCAGTGGTCACTGTCTGATTCTCCTTCCTCCCCAGGGCAGAACCCAGCCATGTGGCACAGAATCCAAGGGCTTTCTGGGTGGTGAACAGGATGGCAGGCCAGGTGGCATGGGAGACAGGAGGTTGAGGTCTTCAAGGTGGAGGGGTCAGGGGGCTTCAGTGGAACTGGAGAGCACCAGCTGAGCGGTGCTACTCTTCCCCTCTGCGCCTTTGCTCATGCTGAGCCCCCCAGGATGCTCTTCCTACCTCTGTCCTTCTAGCCCTGGGGTCTAGCTCCCAGGCCCTGTTTTGAGGTTACAGAAGTTGTTGCTGCCACCAGACCACGTTTGCTTACTGTGCATGTCCCCCAGAATCCCCTACTCCCTGCCTTCTCTACTAATGTTTGTAGGGGAGGAGAGTCTCATCTACACTGTGAGTTCCAGGTTGGGCAGGGATGAGTGTCCAATGTCCTAGCTTCACCTCCAGGACCTGACCAGGGCCAGGCATGTATGTGTCTGTTGAGGGGCAGGTGAGGGGTAATGTGAGTGAACAGTGGTTGATGAGCTGATTGGCCATGGCTGGGGTGAGGGCCACACTCCCTTGGTGTCGTCAGCAGGGGCACTTGCCCCAGGGCCTGCCCATGGGACACTTCATATCTCATGTGTCAGGTGACATGGTGTTATGGCTGAGGCCAGTAGGCTTCCCTGGGCTGGGGGAGTTACTGGTGGTGCCCCCCACCAGAATGAGCTGGTGGAACGGATTTGTCATTTTTGGGCATAACTGTGCTGGGTACTGGGTTCCCATCCCCCACTCCCACCAAGACCTCAGAGCCCTGGAATGTCCTGGGAGCCTCTTTGATTATGGAAGGATGGGGCAGGGGCAAGAAGAGAATAGGGGAGGTCAGCCTGGAGGGTAGATCAAGAAGGTCTATAATGGGGGTGGCAGGGAGCTTGGGGAGTTTGGTCACCCACTAGGCAGGGGGCCATCAGGCCTTACCATGCTGGCCCACATTAGCCCTTAACATCTAGCCCTAGCTCCCAGTACAGGGCCGGATTAGGCAGTGAATTGTACCTGAAGCCCCTCTTCCAAAGATGAAGCAAGTACACTCCAGGTCTCACTTTGATCTTGGCTAGACCAGTCCCACCCTTCTTGGGACATGGAAAGCTGAGAACCCCTCACAGACCAGGCCCCAGAAAGCCTTTGTAGATGGATGGGTGGATAGATGATGAATGGATGGACAGATGAACAAATGGATGTGTGGACCGACAGATGAGTGACTGACTGATCTGAGGTCCTGACTACTGAGGAAGGACCCCATGAGTTCTCTTGAGGGGCAGCTGTGCTTCCAGGCTACCCAGACTCGGGGCTCTCAGGACAGCAATCGTGAGGGTCTGTGTCCCGACTTCCCTGTACTTGGCCCAATCCCTAGAGTTCCAGGTCTGGGAGCAGCAGGTGAGGTGTGACCCAGTGTCCCACATCCAGCCCGGACCAGCCAGGCCTACTCAGGCCTCCTCTGAGTGACAAGTGTCTGCCTGTGTCCCATGGTCAGAGGCAGCTCCATGAGTGGCACCTAAGAAGGTTCATGGGGCATCCCAAGACGGGGCAGGATTAACATGAACACAGTATTCTAGAACAGAATACTGCTCCTGACTGTTTACTGTGATCTCAAAACTTGCCCACCTCAGGCCTGGGCACAGGGGCTTGGGTGGCCTTGATACTGGGATGTACGGCCCTTCTCCAGCTGGGCTTGTGGAATCTTCTGGAGCTGGAACCCCTGCCCCCTCTGGGGAGGTAGAGGCAGCTGCTACTGGGGCTAGGGCCGGTCTGGGTTTCCCCAGCTATTTTGGGGATCGGGGACTCTTGGTTTCACCAGGCCAGCTGCACTGGGGTGAGGGCCTGTGGGGAGACCAGCTGCGGGCCTGGGTGCTGGCCTGAGGCTGGCTGGAGTTGGAACAGCCCAGTGATAACGATAATCAACCACAGAGACAAACAAAACACACCCATTTTCCATGATTGTCAAACCCCTCCCTCAGGGGTGAGGTTCCATTATTGTCAACCAGGCTGCACAGAAGGGAAACTGAGGACCCAAGCAGCTAATTCTAACTATAGGGACCCGGCCCCCAGTCAGGGATCCTCCTAGCCCCTGGCCTCTTCCAGCCGCGTGGTTGGGAGACTCCGGCCAGATGCCGCCTGGCTTCTTTCACCCCACTTTATTTTCTCCAAGGCACAAACCCTGTCTCCTGGGCCACACCGTTCATGTACCTGTTAGGCTTGCTTCCATCTCCCCCAAATGTGAGCGCTCCGAGCAGGGCCACGCCTGCCTTGTCCTTGCTGAGGGCCCGCACATAGTAGGTGCTCAGGGAAGAGATGTTGAGCAGGTGAATTTGCTCTGGGTCGTGTCTACACTGAAGCCTCATCCATGCTGGGCCTCGGTCCACACGAGAACTGAGTTGGAGCCCCTGTCTGACTAGGAGCCCTTGAGGATGGGGCCTCCCAGATGGTCTGGGGTCCCACCTTCTCCAGCCTGCTCTGCCCTGCGGCCCCGGGACCAGCACCCCTTCCCTCAGAGAGCTGCACTCTACTGTCTGGCCCATGGCAGTCTTTCTGTCCTCTGCTGGGAGTGAGGCCTGGTCTGGCCGCAGCTTTCTCTGTCCTCCCAGAGTGGTCAGGAGAGCCTATATCTCCCCATGAAGGATGGACACCTAGTGAAGACACATGGCTGGTCCAGTCTCCGGACCACAAAGCACTAGGCACAGTGGTGGCTTGGTGGACCCTCAGTGTCCATTAACCCTGACATCAGATGTCCCTGGGCTGGATGCTGAGGAGCAGGAGGGACCTGGGGTGTCACAGGTCCACCTTGAGCAAGTCAAGAGTGCTCATGTGGCTGCAGGAAGAGGGTGTGACTACAAGGGGGAGGTGGTGCCCCAGTGGGTCATGTTGACCATCAGCTACTCTGTCCCCAGTGTGGACACAGGGGTGTCTGATGACCCTGGCTCTGTGATGCTGGCCACAGAAGCCACCCAGCCCTGTCCCTTGTCCCTGTTCCGGTTTCCCAAGACATTTCTCCTGGATTCCAGGTCTCCTCACAGCCTGGGCTGGTGTGAGCTCACACCCGGGGGCTCTGGGTGGGGCCCACAGAGACCAGGAACCCCATGGTGACCACCGGCTGTGGCCCCTGGTGAGGTCATCCTGGCAACTGCCGGTCCCATCGTGGTGCCCCTGTCAAGGCTGGCTCACAGAGCCCTGGACGGTGCAGAGCTGTGGGTGTGTCTCACGGCTGACTTTGGGGTCTGGAGCTGGCCTTGACCCCCCATTTTAACTCATTATAAGGAGCATCATTCAGTAGTTCAGCAAACAGCTATGAGCTCAGATGATCAAAATTTATCATTCAAACTGGGACATTTCTGGAAGTGGTTGCTATTAATAATCACACGAACACAGATCTGAACTGGGAATGTCCAAGGAAATCCAGGATGCGGGTCCCCCGCACTACCCCACCCCTCACTAGGCACAGGTGTTCTGTTCTTGGGGGTGAGTGTCCCTTATGGGGTTCTTGGGGGTGACTGTTGCTTATGGGGTTCCTGGCCAAATAAGGTTTGCCATAATCCCAAGTGATCAACTAGCTTTTTAGAAAAACTGGCCCTTACCTTCTGTGACATTTGTGGTCATCGGCAATTGCTCAAGGTGTCTGAATGGGAGCAGAGGTGCCCCCAGATCACTCTAGAGGGAGCGAGGCCTCATAAAAGGGTTGTGTGCAAGATGCCTCTGGGGACGTTGCCCAGCAGTGTGTTTGGGAAAGACCCCGCCAGCTCTGCAGATGCTGGTTTGAGACATTCCCGTGTGTGTGGCCAGGGTTACTGTTCCTCCCCAACGAGCTGTTCAGGAGCCACGTGGGGGAGGTTAGATGTGGGATCACACAGGAAGATGCAGAACCAGGGTGGGGGGTGGGAGGGCACAGAGGCCCTGGAGAGGACACTGCTGTGTGGGAAGGGACGGAGGGTGAAGGGGAGCCCACTCTGAGATGTGGACTGTCACTGTGCTATGTTGTGTGTCACTAAGCCAATGGGCTCTCCAGTGGGGAGCTGACTGTTTGACGCCCCTTGAAACTATATTTTCTAGGTGCCTGGAAACCCAGGTTTGGATCTTGTGTTGGGAAATGAGAGTTTCTTGGTAGTGTCTATGTCTCCATAAAACACAGACTGGGGTCACACCATATTCCCACTGCTGCTGGACTCAGTGAATACTGGGGGTCGGAGGAAGAGGGTGTCCTCCTGTCTAAGCTTGGCTGGGCAGCAGTATCTTGGTGCCTGTGCAGGCTCAGAGGGGGGCTGGGCGGATGGGTGAGTCACTTAGCTCAGCTCAGCAGGAGCCCTGGGCTCTCCCCATACTCTGAGCAGTCACCTCTCCTCCCCCTTCCCCAGGGCCCAGATCTGACACCTCTCCTTCTCCTCCCTCCCCTCCCCAAGAGCCCTCAGCAGTCACCTCCCTCTCCTACCCTCCCCCAGGGCCCAGAGCTAACACCTCTCTATCTCCTCCCTCCCCTCCCCCAGGGCCCTCTGCAGTCCTCTCCCTCTCATACCCTACCCTAGGGCCCAGAACTGACACCTCTCTTCCCCCATCCCCCCAGGTCCCTCTGCCCTCCCCAGCCTGAGGCTATTCTGGGCTCTGTCTTTTGGGCTGAGAAGTCACAGCCTCCCTCCCCCATCTGACTTAGTCCCAGTCCTGTCCTTCAGCCCAGGCCTCCAGTAGGAAGGAAGCCCCAAGGGAGGGGGCTGCCCTGGGTCCTACAGCTAGGCAGACAGGGCCAGGTCAAGCCCCCTCCTGGGACCTGTCCCTCTTCTCCATCCTGCGTGGACTTGCCTGCCTGGTGCCCCAGAGCCATCACTCCTTCCAGGGAGGGATGACCCTGCTCTTACCTGGGCAGGGCAGCCCCAGTGCAACCCTCATGCTCAGTGACCTTCAGTGAAATGGGCTATGACAGTCCTAACAGGGACATCAAGTGTCCATGAGGGACTGTGATGGCATCCTGCTGATGTTTCCGTTGGTTCAATCTTAAGTGAGCAGAATCTGCTGTATCAGATCCTCCCTGGGCTGGGAGCTGATGTGGGGGCTCAGGGACGAGGTTGAGGTCAGTGGCAGTCTACACAGCTGTTTCCCCCAGCATATGAGCTCTTCCTGGCCACGGCATCCTGGTCCCTTGCACTCAGCCCTGACCCACAGCAGGGCTCACTGAGGGACTGTTGAATGAAGGAGGGTGTGAATGAATGAATGACATATATTGGGCTGAGCTCCTGTGGAAAGAGCCTGGGGAGCAGGTCAGCAGCAACCAGCCATGTGACCCTGGCAGTGCCCCTGCCCATCCACCACCAGAGCCTCAGTTCTCCCATCTGTGAAATGGGTACATAGCACTTGCCCCTGCTTTGCTTTCTGGATTCAGAGAGTCCTCCCATGACTCTCCTCCTGCCCACTTCCTACCCACCCTCAGTCAATGTAGAACGAAGAATTCAGGTCCCACAGAGCCTTCAGGATGCCTCTGATTTCTGGAGGTTGTGGGGTTCTATATGCTTAGCACCTTTTCCTGGTCTGATGCAGGCATGGCCTCCTCACAAGACACAGTGGCTTCAGGCTGGGGATCCCTGGATATTCGCAGGACCCAGGCAGGCACAGCTTCCTGTCTGGCATGGGGTGGGGGGAGGTATGGTGACCTTGGGTCAGGAGGCCTGGGTATCTTCCATGTGTGTGACCCTGACCAGCTCTGGGAACGTCTGCCTTTTCAACCTTAAGGTGTGTTTGTTGGGGGGGTATTAGCACCTGCCTGGGGGGTGGTCTGGGAATTACACTGGTCACGCATGTCAGACATCAGTGCCAAGCTTCCCCAGAAGCAGCGCTCAGTCAGGGGGTCACCGTCCATATGGCCAGTGGGCTAATATCTCGGGGGGGGCAGTCCCACCACAGGGCAGCAGTCATGGGGAGCCCAGTGACGTTAGCCCGGCATCCAGTTAAGGGTTTGTGGGATGAAGGGAGGTACGGCCCCCACCTCAGGGCATCCCACATCTCTGAGTCCCGCATCACTCTGCTGGAGCAGGCCACCACCATCCAGAGTGAGCTCAGCAGTCCGGTTGTGTGGTTGACCCCAAGGCCAGGCTGGGAGATTGGGTCGGTAAAAAAACGAGACCTTTTTAGATCCATTTCATGGCTTACAGAGAGAAAGAAAGAGTAGCCGCAGGGGCCAGCTCCCCGTGGCCCTGATGGGTGACAGCAGAACAAAGAGGGTGGAAGAGGATGGAAGATAGAAAGGAGGACTCATGAGATGGGCCTTGGTGGCCTGAGGATTTCAAGACAGTAAGAATGGTGGCCAGTCCTCAAGTCCGCCCGGAAGTTCGGCAGAGAGGAGGATGGTGAGGAGACCCTTGGATCAGGGCACTTGAGGGCCATTGGTGCCCTGGCAAATGCAGGGGACAGGTGGGGGTGACAGGAGACCCTGGTTTGAGACAGGGTCAAGGGGTACATGGACCCCTGGAGGTGGGGTCAGGGGAGAGGTAGGTAGCAACAGGACAGAAGGTGGCATCCAAGATGCATTGTGGGGATGGGAGAAAGAGTAGGTTTATGGCCAAGGGGACAGGAGAAGGTGACGGGCAGGTGGATTGGCCCAGCTGTGCCTTCCTGGAGGATCAGAGCATGCATGGGGGTGGGGTGCTTGAGGGGCAGACTGGGGCTCCAGATGGTCTACTCTGGAGTGACCAAGTGCCTTGGAAGCTCCTGGGGGTGCCCGATAACTGAGGGAGGTCAGAGGAGAGAGGCCCTGACGGAGTGCCCAGTGACCCAGCTTTAGGGGGGCTTTCCCACACAATCTGTTAGAGGATGGGTTCACACACAGACGCATCGTTAATTTCTGATTGGGAAATAGAATCCTCAAGAGTCTGTTGGGTCAGAGATGGGCCATCTCTGAGTCCAGGCATTTCATTACTTCCGGCTTACTTCTTCCCCCGGGATCATGTCTGTGGTCCTGTCATGGCCATTGGCAGGGACAGTGGCTCCTTACATGGAGATGTGGAGGCCTGAAAGCTGGTGCTGGGCCTAAGAGATAGCTCGCTGTTGGAGATGGAGCAGGGGGCCCCGAGGTAGCCCTGACTACTGGCCATCTGTGCTGCAGCCAGACTAGGTAGGGCCAGGGGAAGGGGACTGGAGTGACATGCAATTGCAGTGACCTCAGGGAAGAGTGTCAGTAACATTTCATTGAGGGTTGGGTGGGAAAGTTTTTGGGAGGTGGGTCCCACAGGGCAAAGCACCATGCTCCGCTACCCCCATCCCCACCCAGCCCCGTACTTTCTCACAGGGTGTCTGTCCATCCTTGGGTCTGAAGGTTCTAGAAGTCCCGTCTCCTCTGCTGGACGCCCCTCTCCACCTTCCCCTGGAGCTACAAGGACATCTCACATCTCCAGACGTAATCCTGGAAGGCAGCTATGCTCACCACTATACCACCAACGCCCGCTTCCAGACATAATCCTGGAGGAAACGGGAGCTCTGGAAGGTCCTCAGCAGGAAAGAGCAGGGGTGGAAGTGGACTGAGGTGGGGGTGGTGGTCAAGAACCGAATGGAAAAGCAGCCCAGTGACCTCACCTGTCAGGGTGTGTTCTGTCCTGGCCTCCTACCTGGAGAATGCCACTTGAGTCAATGGGGCTTGCCCTGAAGCAGCCACTCTGGTTGGCACCGGACCCCCTTCCCCTGGAACCCCATACCAGGAGTTTTGTGTGTTTTTCCCTCAGGAGATCATCCCTTGACTGAAGGTGTTACAAATCCTGATGGGCAGCAGCTGGGACAAGGGAGTTGGGGGATTGAGCTGGAGAAGTCAACTGCCAAGGACTGATGCTTTTGGTGCTAGGGCAACCAATGTGAGCCCTGCTGTGACCCTCACCTCCCAGAACTGAGCTTGAAGTGGGGCCTCCAGGGGGAGGGGACCCTCTCTTGGCTCCTCCCCCAAGCGCCCTGACCCTGATTTTTGACCCAGAGGAAGGTGAAGGGGCGTGAGGACTCCAGACACTCTGACTCAGGCTCTGTTTTCCTTGGTCCTTCGTTGGCCCCCATAACTCTATCCCCTGAGGCCGTGGGTCCCGGGACAGGGACCTGAGTTCAGAGGGGCTCAGAGCTCTCCAGGGAGGTAGCTGGACAAATCAGGAGGGCCTGGCTGAGGTGGACAGGGAGCTGACAGTGGTCTGTGACCTGGGGTCAGGAGCCGAGATCTGGAGTAGGTAGTGATGGGGTGTCCAGGTTGACTCCCTGCTGTGACCTTGGGCAAGTCACTCAGGGTCTCTGGGCCTTGGTGTCTCCATTCTTAGGACAAGGAGTATAATAGGCTCTTCCTCCAAGGGTAGAAGGCAGTGATAGGTAAGGCCTAGAGAGCATTTAACTGGGGACCACCTGGAAAGAATGCCCCAAAGCCGTAGCTAAAATCAAAGTCCTTTTCCTGTGACCCCAGGAGGAGAAGGGCCTGAAGGAGACCAGAGAAAAGGAGGGGAGAGCCTGGGCTAAGGAGGCCCCAAGAGTGGCCCAGACTGAGCAAGATGCAGGGAGAGAAAGGAATATGGAAGAAAGTTCCCAGACGCCCAGGGAATGGGGCAATGGAGTTATAGTCAGCTGAATAAGGCCCCCAGAGGTGTCTACCTATTAACTCCCAGAATATAGTTTTTTACCTGGCAACAAGGGTTTTGCAGATGTGCTAGAATTAAGGACCTTGTGGTGGGGAGGTGATCCTGGATTATGTGGGTGGCCCCAGGTAGAGTCTTTCTAAAAGAAGAGGGAGGCAGGGAGTCAGAGAGAGAGAGAAGAGTTGTGGCTGTGGAAGCAGAGGTTAGAGAGAAAGGGAGAGAATTGAAGATGCCACTGCAGCTTTGGCAAGAGGGAAGGAGGTGTCACAAGCCCAGGAATATGGTCACAGATTCTCCCCTGGTACCCCCAGAAGGAGCGGCCCAGTGATACCTTGATTTCTGCCTTTGGGACCTGTTTCAGACTTCTGACCTCCAGATCTGTAAGATAATAAGTGTATGTTGTTTTCAGGAGCTAAGATTGTGGTGATTTGTGACAGCAGCCACAGGGAATGGATTCAAGGAGCCAAGGGAGCAACTTACCCAGGACACTTAGTGCGGCCACCACTGAGTGGTGACATGACTGGCCCACCCCCCTTTATGACCCCAGAGTGCAGAGGGGGGAGCGGGAGCCCAGAGGCCCAGCAAAAAGGGCTGTGGGTGCTGGGGCTGGGTCTACTCACCACCCCTCATGTCTGAGAGTGGCCAGAACCCCAGGTCTCCGGAGCCCCACAGCACCACCCAGAACATTCCCAGATGGACTCTGCTTTCCCCAGTGACTTCCAGGGTTGAGTGAAGAGAATTCTGAATAAGTGATGCTTCCCCTGGCCCCCAGAAGATGGTGGGTGACTTTCTGAGCCTCACACTTGGAATAGTACCTCATCTTTCTTTGGCAGAGCTGGGGCACAAATGGGGAGTGGCTCATAGGCCCCGGAGTAGCCAAGGGGCCATCAGGCAGAGTGGGCGTGGGTTGGGCCTGCAGTGGGTGTGGGGCTCTGGGACTTGGCTCCAGGGGGTCCATTCTAGATCCAGGGGCAGGAGCTTGCCTGGCAGGGATGCACTGGGCCAAATCAGGGGACTGTAACTAGGTAACCACTCCCGCCCCACCGGGCTCTGGTGACCTGGTGGTAATGGAGACAGGAACAAAGGGGGTTCTCCATGCAGAGGCAGCGGAATCGTCCTCAAGGTCATTGATGTATCCTGAGGCAGCTGGAGGGTTATCTGTGTGTGTGTCTGAGCCCAAGTACCATCCCTGGGGAGGCCTCAGGTGAAACAGATTTCCACTTTTTATTATGGTACAAGATACTGGCCTTGGCATTGAGACACTGGTTTCCCTTCAGCAGGGTGTCTTTCTCAGAGAAATTGTGGGTTACCTATTTCCCTCCTTGCACCGGTTCCTGGGGAGCTCAGAGCTTTTGCAGATGCCCAAACCTCCCAGCAGGCCTTATGTGCAACACTTTCTTCCTGGCTTCCTTCTATTCCTCTTAAATCTCTGAACCTGCCATCCAGTGAGGAATTCAAGTGGCCCCCAGATTCAAGAGCCTGTGAAACCGAGCTACTGGAGTGTCCTGGACCCTATTGTTGGTCCAGCCTGAGGGAGTGATAGGGAGGGGGTGAAGTGGACAGAAGCTGAGCTGGGCAGGGTGGGCGGAGGAGGGCATAGGGGGACAAAGGCCAGGAGCAGAGGGGGCCCAGATCAGAGCAGGGTTTCCAGATTGAGGAAAGAGATGACACCAGGATGTAGAGGATCCCCACAAGGTCAGGGAGGTAGAGCTTATCTGGAGGTCATAGCCATGGCTCCTCTGACCAGAGGATAGCTAGGAATGGGCATGGTTCTGTGCTGGAGGAGGAATGGTGGAAGGAGAGGACAGAGAGACAGAGGTTCTAGTGACCAGACTCCTCATATCCCGAGAGATGTCCCAAGGAGAGTGTGGGCTGCTCTTCTTGGGCTACTTTCCTACCTCGATCTCATGCACGTCGCCCTGAGAATCCTGGAGACGCTGCTAATCAAGTATGAGACCCAAAGAAATTAGCAGAGAGCATGATTTCTGATTGACAAAAGAACATTTTACTGAGAGCTGATTGGGTGCCTGGAGCAGGGTTGGGGATGACAGGTATGAGCCTTGGCAAAAGCCCTCCAGGCCTGTTGGGAGCATCCCAATGCCTCAGTTGGGGGAGCCCTGGCATCCTCTCTTTAGTCTTAGTCCCTCTACAGGTTCACCTGTCCTCATCCCACCCCTGAGCCATCCCAGCCCTGAGCTGTCCTGTTCCTGGTTTGTATCAGCCTTGAGACCTTAGAGCTCCTTGAGAAATCCATCTGTCCTCCAGCATTGGTCTGCCTGAGATCTCCCCCAGTTAACTCTCCCTAGTGTCTTCATGCAGGGTTTCTGTCTGTCTAGCTTGGTCCTTCTGTCTTTAACATGGTGTCTGTCTTTCAGGCTCTCCTCCCTTCCCAGCCAGTGAGACCCCAGGATTCCAGGGAGTAGCTTAGCCATTAGCCTGAAGACCACTCGGGGTGGGACATGGTCCACACAAGAATGGTAAACATAGGAAGGAGCAGAGGGTGGGCTGTCCTGTCCTGCTGGCCTGTCTTCTATTCTGGAATATTCTCTTGGCCATTCTGGGTAAGAATGAAACTACCCCATGAGGAAAATTGAAGATTCCTTCTATCCCAGAGGCCAGTGGGGATGGTCAACTGGAGAAGCAGATCTGAGTCCCAGCGACGAGGGCAGGAAGGGGTCACAGGAACTGGCTCATCCTGTCCCCACCGGGTGCTGCAGAGCGGGAATAGGCTACAGGGGGTGAGATGGCCAGACAAAAAGTCAACTTTCCAGAATGCCAGAGCAATTCAGACCCCAGTCAGAGTCAGGACAGAAAGGAGAGAAAAATGCCCCCAAATTTGATTCTGGTCACGAAAGAGAGAATGGGGGAGACTCACCTAGGACAATCACCTGGATCCCTCTGCAGAACATATAACACAGTGACACAGCCTGGAACATAAACCCTCTGTCGCCCCTGGCAGCACACGGCCGCCCTGACAAAACCAGGCCCACCTGCAGCTGCTTGGGAGGCTCAAAGTCCAGCCTCCTCCTTGTCGGGGCTGGTCTGGCCCATGGGAGCTTGAGAAGGGGCTCCCTCCCCACCCGCATCTTCAGGTCCTTGTAGGGGGGTGAGCTTCCCCCCCGTCCCGAGCCATGGAGGGGCAGCGGGGAGTGTCTGAGTGACATATCCCATCCCAGGTAGCTTCCCGGAAGGAGCTCTGTGTGTGGCTCAGCTTGCTTGGGGATTGCCACCCGGCAGAGCTGACAGACCTGTTTCCAACACAGACATGATGGGGCCTGTGCCTTTGGCTGAGCAGAGGCCCATGGAAGCTTCTGTATGCCACCACACGTGGCATACACCTAGACACGTGCCCAACCTGGCCATGTGTGCAATAGCAGACATGCGTGTGTACTAGCATGTGCATGTGACCTGACCGTGCGTGTGCACGTGTCCAGTCTGTCTGTGGGACATGGAGCTGGGTCCCGAGGTCCTGAGCTAGCTCCTAGCACAGCAGTCTTCCTGGTTCTCAGGACCCATTGCCAACTCCTAAGAAGATGAGCTGGCTCATGATTCACAGTGTCCAGCACACACTCCAGAATGTAAACTTGACGTTGAACTCATGGCCCCAGTGACTACCCATGGACATTTTGGTTTAGGGCTTGTGGTGGGGTCAGTGGTGGATTGGACTCTAAGGGGTCCCGCCTCCCAGGGACCCTGAATACAGATGGGACCCAATGACACATGTGGGAGGAGGAGGAGTTCTCAGTGGCACTGTGGGATTGAGTGACTAGGGTCCAGGGACTGAGGGTCTAGTACTGAGTGCGACAGAGACGTCTGTAGGTAGGGCACAGGACAGTGTTCCTGGGGAGGCAGGAGCAGGGGGTAACAAGTAAGGGTGAATGCTCTAGGCTGACAATAGGGAATATCTATATGGGGTAGAAAACCAGCAAAAACATGGCAATGAGGGAGTCAAAAAGAAAGGAGAGTGGACATCTCAGGAAGGAGCTAGTCCCTGATGGGGAGGCCTCAGGTCCAGAAAGGAGATCACACATTATCCAGGAGTCAATGGAGAACCAAGAGAAGCAGGCTTTGGTGTTGCTGGTGACTGATGTGCTTAATACAACAAGAACAAGTAAAGAGACATTGGGGAAGGTGGTCTATCTTGGTTCTGTTGTTTGTATCTACTGCTCTGGAATTTCCTATGGCCCTACAGGTGAGAGTGAAACTACCCCTCCCAAAACCAGGAGGACGACTTCTGTAGACCCCTTTCCCTCGAGGCAGAAGAATTAAGTTCACCGCTAAAGACGGTCAAGTTCAGGACACAGAGCTTTGAGACGCAATGAGCAGAGAGGATGATTTCTGATTGAATAAAGGACACTTTATTGAGTGTTGACGGGGTGCAGGGAGAAGGGCTGGGATGACCCTGGGGGGAGGGAAGATCGTCCTGGAGGTCCTGTGGCTCCAGGCCCCGCTGGGTCGGGGAGGGTGTCGGGGACCTAAGAGCACTGTGAGGGGACCACCTTCTTCTCCACGGTTTTGCCCTCGTGCGTGACCAGGCAGCTGAAGCTGCTGTGAGACTTCCACTTGTCGGGCGACAGGCTCAGGTAGCTGCTGGCCGCGTACTTGTTGTTGCTCTGTTTGGAGGGCTTGGTGGTCTCCACGCCCTGGGTGACGGGGCTGCCGTCTGCCTTCCAGGCCACCGTAACGCCGCCGGGGTAGAAGTCACTGATGAGGCACACCAGGGTGGCCTTGCTGGCGGCGAGTTCCTCAGAGGAGGGCGGGAAGAGCGTGACCGAGGGTGCGGACGTGGGCTGACCTGCGGGGCATGGTGGGGGCAGTGGTTCATTGATTCCACTTCCATTTGCGGGAGAGCCTGATGTTAGTGTATCAGGTGGGTGTGGGTCTCTAGGCCCAGGGCATGGGCCCCTGTTTAGGGACCAACCTCTGTCTGAGCAGTTATTCTCAAGAGGGTGGCTTGCATCTTCCCCCAACTATTTCCCATCTCTCATGGGTAGCTGTCACACTGTACACCTGCCATCTCCTGACTTGAGAACCCTCTGGGCCCTGGCCTGTCACACAAATGCCTGACCCTCACTCTCTTGCCCTCTTCCTGTGACATTCTGTCTGTCCCCAGAGTGGATGACAAGAACTCCCTGTGGTCTCCTGTGATCTGGTATTTATGCTCTGGAGGCCTCTGGATCTTTCCTCTGTGGCAATTATATTTACCCAAATGTATCTCTCTTGAAGTCTGTAATGAGCCAAGGACCCCATAAGATCACGGTCTGCCTGAAGGTTCTTGGGTGTCCCCTCTGCCTTGTCCCTTGGTGTTTCGCCCGGCCAATCGGTCAGTTCAGTAGCTATACTGTGCAACGGGATCTGGCTTTCATTTTGTAATTGGTCTTTTCCCATAAGAGCCAGGAGTCCGTCTTTCCCCCACACCCTGTTGTTCCATGACCCTGTTCCAGGCTTCCTGACTGGAGCACCTTGTCCTCCCTGCTCTCTCCTGTCTTGCAGTGTTGTTTGGCTCTCTGCGCACATAGCGCTGGGTGGCAGCCTGGAGAGGCCGGCGGGAGCCACTCCACCCCTGCAACCATCCTTGGATCCTTGTCCCAGAGCCCTGGGGCCTTCTCAGAACCTCTAACCTGTGTGTCCCCAGCCTAGGACCTGAGGGTGCTGGGTCCCTCTAAAGGCACCAAATGGTCATCCCCCCAATGCTCCCTCTGCCCTCTTCCCTTTAGGTTGGCGGACCCCAGTGCTCCCAGAGATAAGGGTGGAGCAACAAGGCCAGAACAGAGCACACGTAGGACCCAGCATGACCCTGGCAGGCAGAGAGAGGAGTTTTTCTTCATCCCAACCATTGCCTGCCTCTTGGTTTGGAGGTAAGGGGCTGGTGATGACCTACGAAGTAAGCAGGAAAATCCATATGGGGAGAGGAGGAGGTCAGGGTCCCAGAGGCTGGGATCCCAGGTGAAAATATGACCAAGGCTAAGACAGTACAGAAAAGAAAAGAAAAAAAGGCAGAAAATCACCCAAACCTCTGGGAGAGCAGGGAAAGAAGGAGGGAGATGAGGAGACTCACCTAGGACGGTCAGCTGGGTCCCTCCGCCGAACACCCAACACTGTGACACAGGCTCATACAAAAACCCCTCCTGGGAGGCCGTGCCCCACCCACTAGCCCCCCACCTGCAGCTGTGGTGGAGGAAGTGGGGGCACTCCTCTAGGCTGGCATCTGCTCAGCATGGAGGAGACACACGGCCCCCACCCCTAGCAGATGATAGGACCAGTGACCCCATGTGTTCTGCAACAGGATCCTTGGAAACAGTTCTTCCAAAGGGAGTTGATATCTTATCTGCTCTTGGTTTTACTATCTGCCAGGATGTAGAATAGTTTGTGGAAGGCCTGTGTGTCCTTTTGAGTTAGGTTCCATGGAGATGAACAGGACATCCCCTCTCAGCATGTTCAAACAACCCCAATTCTTGGTGACACCATGACTTGAGGGCAGAGGGTGTACCCTGCCTCTGAAACCTTTTTTGCAATTAAAAGAAGGTGGGTATGTGTTCATGGGCCATTGGAACGTTCCTATGTCCCCAGCCATCTGTCTAGAAAGCTCAGATTTTTCTTCTTGGGAATGTCCTAGTGAGGAACTGTCCTAAGTCAAGTCTTGGTTGGTCCTGTAGGACATGCCAACCCGTGTCCAGGTGACCTTGGGAGCAGCCCCAGCCAATCGCTTTTCTGGTCTCATGTTGGGAATGGTCTGGTGTGTGAATTCTGCTCTGTTCTTTTCAAAGAGTAGTCAATCCCCACTCCTACTAACTGGAACTAGCGTGAGTGACTGATTTCACGCCCCGGGTGGGTAGGCACAGATGAGCTAGAGTATATCCTCAATCAGCAAATAGGAGCTTAGAAATCTCCTGGGGTCATGTGTGTGTACCTAGGAGTCTTCGAAAGAGGCTCTCACTGGACCGATGTCCATATGTGAAGCCACATTTCCATCATGCACAGAGGATGACCTTTGTGTGAACCCCCAAACTGATCCATAAGATCTAAGAGTTTACCAGGTTATCACGCAGTGATAAATCAATAGGGGAAGATGGAGGTAACTGACCGTCCTTCTATAAAATGGGGAACAATAGGGAATTATTTACATTTCTTCTTTTCCCTAGATATCAAGGTGTCATTGGGAGAATAAAGAGGAGATCGAGGCAGTCCCTTCATGGGCACGTGCTGCCCTGTCCTCATAGGAGAGGGACGACAGAGAGGAAATACTGCCATCATGCACCCTTCCCATCAGATGGAGGAGTCACTAAACCTGCAGGTAGTTAATGCTACCTAAAAAGGTCCACTTGACCTTGGCCCTTTGATGCTATTACCAACCATTCTGGGTGGTGGTTTTGCCAAGTCCAGGCTGGACCTCCTGAAGCCCCTGATGCCAGAAGCCCTTTGCAAGCACAGGAAGCAGACTGAATGGTCTGGGGAGGCTGTGGGTTCATATCCTGGTGGGGGAGACCCATGATCGACCGTTCTGCCCTCCCCGCCACTACCTTTTAAGGGGAAGTAGAATATTTTGGGAGATCTTACTGACCCAAAGGACCAGAAGACACATCCACCAATGACACTGTCAAATCTTATTCCATAGTCATTAAATGAAAAGGAAATTCCACCAAATAATATTTACAACATATACACTTAACCAGGGATTCACATACAAATATATGAAGAGTTTCTATAGATTGATAAAAAAATACAAGGAATCAAATGGAAAAATAGGCAAAAATAGACCGGAAAATTCACAGTAGAAATAAAATCAGTCAAAAAAATATGGAAGGGAAGAATGCTCAACCACGATCACATAAACAATTAAACACAAACACATCCTCATTAATACTCATCAGGGATGAGCAAATAAAAAGGGTCAACAGTATCACAGTATTGGGAAGGATGTAGAGGAAAGGGCACTGTCATTCACTGCAGTGAATATAAGCTGGGACAGCCTTTCAGAAGGACATTTGGGTAGTATATAAAGAACATTTCAAAAGCACATTCTCTCTGGTCCAATAATTCCAGTTTAGTCATTAGTCATTAGTCCAAAGTAGACACTTGAGTGCACTTCAAGCACACACATAACATATGCACACATATGTGGGTATTTCCATGACAGCATCACTTGTAATTTATATTTTAAATGGAAACAACCTAAATTTCCATTAATAAGGTAATGATTACATACCATCTAGCTCATCCAAATTTTGAAGTCTTACAAAGCCATTATAAGAACATGGGAGATCCATACAGATTGAGATAGAAAACATCAGTAGAAAGCTGTTTAAAAAGCTGGTTGCCGGATGATATGCAGAGTATGATTCCATTTTTTTCAAATAATGGATGTATAACCAACTAGATGCGTGTGTGTGTGTTTTCAGGGACATACCCACATGGGAGAAGGATTAGAAATATATAGACCAACCTGACAGCGGTCATCTCTGGAGAATGTGTTTTAGGGTAAGATGTGTGGAAATGGTAAGCAGAAACATTAGACTTTTTCTTTAATATACTTCTTTGCTTAATCTTTTATTTAATTTTTTTTACAAGTACATGTTACTTTTATATTAAAAATTATTTTAGAAGATAAAAACTAAACATATATCTTCCTGTGAGCATTTTCAAAAGTACAGAAAATTAGAAAGCAAAAATTTAAATGAGCTGAAGTCCCATCAGCCAGAGACATACCATTGACATTTTTCTATATTTTTGGACAGTCTTTTGAAAATGTGCACACATTTCAGAAAGAGAAAAAAAAAAAGCCCAATTTCAGAAAGAGAGTTTTGGAGGCTTGTGTAAGATTCCTTATGATGGATGTTCCAAAGGTATTTGGTCACACCCTTTCTGTTGGATATTTAGATTATTTCCAGTTTTCTCCCACCATTAATAACGTTGAGCTAGCCATTCTTTTTTGTAAACCTTTGGTTACATTTCTGATTATTCCTCCCCTACCCTTACCACTCCATGAATTCCTAGAAGTGTAATTACACAATTTAAATATATATATACTTTTAAAAAGTGACCTGCTGCATATTGTTAAGATGGTTATACATTTTAGACTTTCTATAGACAGTCCATGAGAGTGCCCATTCCTCCCTGGTCAAACTCTGGTACTTGCTAATTTTATAGGAGATCTTGGTACTTGGCCTTTCCTCCCCATCCCGAAGGCGCAAGCTTTGGCCGTTATCCATCCTTGGTCCTCTAATCTGGCCTCACACTAGTCTCCTATCCGAAAATAGTTTTCCAAACACGAATCCGACCCTGACAGTCTGCTGCTTAAATCCCTCAACAACTCCCCTGTACCCCAAGATCAAGAATGCACGGAATAAAACACAATGCACAGCACGGCGTGGCGCGCATGCTCACCCCTGCTTCAGGCAGGGAGCTCCCTGCTGCACCTGTGCTCCCCGCACACCTGCGCCCGTGCGCATTTCTCTCCTCTCAGCCCAGGCGTCTCCCAGTGCCTTGAGCGCCAGCCTTATGCTTCAGTTCCCGTGCATCTGTCAGATCAGTGTGATCTGTCCCTGTGCCTGTGACCTCTTTTGTTCAGGTCCACCCTCTTTGGGTCCCCAGTCCTGGCTCCTGTAAGTATTTATGAAAAAGTTGCAGAGTGGACATCCTTGGGGGAGACTCAGCCAAGCCCTTGCTCCCCTAACTGCCTTGCAGACCACCTCTTCTGTTGCACCATTTTGTTTCAACACAGGACACGCTGATGGGATCACAGCGTTTGGGCCTCGGACTTCTAGTCCCCAAACCGTTTGTGCCTGTGCTCTGTGACCTTAGGGAGGTCAATTTACGTCTCTGGACCTCTACCTTCCTCTGCAAGATGGGGATAACAGCAGGATCTAATTTGGGGTACAGAGAGAGACGTTCTGCCCCTAAAACCATTAGTGCCTCTGGGTACATCTTGCTCCTGCCTCCATGTTTCTGCCCTACCCAGAGGACAAGGGTGAGGCAACAGTGGCACTAGTGCAAAATTTAAGGGGTGCCAAAAGTTCAGTCATCAAGATAAATTATATTTTTATGCAATATCAAAAGCTAAAAATCAATGCAAAACAAAATCTGTGGAGGACAAATATCAGCACTTTAATTACAGCCAGTATCTGCCCAGGCCCCTTCTCTCTGACTGATTCTTCCTTCACTCCCTTCTTCCCCTCACTGCTGCTCTCCTCTTTGGATGCCCACTCCTGGCTCCCACCTCAGGGAGCTCCCCATATTCCCACCATAACTCTTTTGGCTCCTTACCTGTCTCATAGGCTTCGAAAGCTGGACAAGCTCCTTCCTGCTGGGGCTGTGCTTGGTGGTGCTGTGTTGGGGACAGCAGGATTTGGGTGCCCACAGCCAGGCTTTGCAGCAGTAGGGGCCAGCGCTGCCTGGGTCAGGGCTCTGCCCTCCCGGGGGCCATCATAGCTCTCTTGGCCTGTCGTGGGCCTCATCTGCCCTCAGGGTGGAAGCTTGGCTTGAACTTCCTGGAGAGGGGCCACCAGTCCCTCTTGCTGACAGGAGCTTTCCCAGTATTCCTGGCCCACATGACCCTGTCTTCTGCCTGGGCCTTCTCTGGTCTTTACACCCGGTGCCCAGCCCTCTCCAGGGCTCATGGCTGTTACCCCTGGGGATCTCCCTCAGAGTGAAATCCGCCAACTGCCCTGCTGTGGTCACATACTGGGCTCCACCTCCTCCCATTGAAGTCTGCCCACAGTTCCTGCTCCTGGGGCCCTGGGTGGGGCCTACCTGACCTACCTTATTTCCCTCTTCCCCAAGGGTGTCCCAGATCTATGGGGCATCTCTCTGGGGCTTGAAGGGGCCACAGGGAGCAGCTGAGTGCCCAGTGGATCAAGAATCACCAAGGCCTGATTCACTGAGGTGGAGCTGGGGCTAGGGATTCTCTTCTGACAAGTCCCCCAGGCTGGGTCCCTTCACACTCCAGTTCCTTGGCAGGTTTGGTCAAGAATGGCTGTTTTGCCTTTGGTCATCTCAGCTTCTCAGCCAGACAAGGGCCCTGCAGGAAGTGATTCTATATCCCTCACTCAAAGAGTAACATGAGGCTCAAGAATGTTGAAGCCTTCCAGACTTAGGTCACTCTGGACCTCAGTTTCCTCATCTGTAAAATGGACAGATTTTAGATTATGATTTAGATTTAGATTATTATTCAGCAGGGCAGTCATGATGAATGAAATCATGTGACTGCTAAGCCCCGATGTAGCAGGTGTTGACTGACTGCCCTTTGGATTTGGGCTTTAGAACAACCGTTGGCACGTCATGGGGGCAAGTGTGCCTGCTTTACAGGTGAAAAAAATAAAGTCTATTGAAAGTGAATGCAGGAGCCAAGGTCATTCTGGGAGTGGGCTGCAGAGTGATTGAGAATCTAGGAGTGAGCTCGTTCCCTGCACTTCAGCCCTCTGTCCACCTGGAAGGCTCATGCTTTGTTTACAAGGGAGCCAAGATATAGGCTCTGTTGGGCAGGGGTGCAGGAGGGATGGGCCGCATAGGTGCTTCGGGTTGGAGTCCGTTGGAAAGCCCAGGAATATAAAACCTAATGCAATGAGACTGATGCAGGAAACGGGGCCAACGGGTGGCTGGGCTGAGATTGTCTTGCCCATTTGAGGATGAGGAAATTGATGTTCAAGCAGATTCTATGCAGAGGTCTGGCCCTGGCATGGCTCCAGAACATGCTTTGTTGATGATGACCCCACTCTCCGGGCCTGGTGAAGTCACACAGCTCAGTGCAGAGCAGGTGACAGAATCCCACCTGTCACCCAGCACCTCCTATCTTGCTTTCCAGTTGCCTTTTCTGCTGCAAGGTCTTTTATACACCTGCTCAAATCTGGGTTTGCAGCTTCTCATTTCTATGTGAGCAGCTCTAAAAGAGGCCTCTCAGGGCCTGCCTAAGTGACTTTCCTTGGAGGTCCCTTTAATAGTTGTCTGGCCCATGTTTTGAGTCAAGCACTCTTTAATTTTCCTGCTACATTTGGCGAAGATTGTCCTTTCCATGGGATGAAGGCCATGCCTCTGACCTTGGCACCATGAGGGCTGGGGAAGGATGTGCTTCAGTGGTCCAGGCTGAAGCTGCTCCCTTCCAGCATCCCTGTGTGGGTGTGAAACTCACTTGCTACCTAAGGCCCAGAAGTTGTGGTCCTCCAGGGGACAGCCCCAAGTCTTGGGAAGAAAAAGGGGCTTTCCCTAAAGGCTGCACCTGCCACAGCCTCTGGGCAGCCACCATCACAGACCACATCCTATTGTGGTGTCTGTGGTCAGAAATCGGGGCCTGGGCTGTTTCCAGGAGGACTCTTGAGGGATGGGCTGGTCTTCCCAGCTGGTGCAGCTGCAGCTCTGGCCCACTCAAGCCTGCCCCTCACATCGTCCCTGGATTGAGATGTGTCAAGGGCTGGATTCACAATGGGCCAGAGGAGTCCAGGTACGGCTGTCCTGGTGGGCTCCGTGCTGAGGGTCCCTGGCTCCTCTGTCTTCTGTCCCAGCCCTCCTCTCATGGAGTGGAAGGGTTGTGCCCCTGTCTAGTCACTTCAGCCCTGCTTCCCATGTCAGAGGGTTCCCCCTGCCTCCTGCTGATCAGTCTCCTGCCCACTCTCTATTCCACAGACCTCAGAGACTGCCTGTGACCAGGTCTCCTCAGCTCCTTGCTCCCTTCCATGCCAAACTCAAGTTGGCTGGGCCTTTTCATCTCACTGTTGTTCTGGGGTGAGTGTGTGTGTGTGTGTGTGTGTGTGTGACAAAGTATCTGTCCGGGGATGTGACAAGTGTTCTGGAATCTCTCAGAATCCTCAGAGTCAGGGTCTGGCTCTGCAGCTCCTGAGCCCCCCCTCCAAAGGGTCCCCGGGAACCCTGAAGACCTCCGCACCTCTGGCGATCCTGAGGGGCAGTCTCACCCCACCCCCAGCTTTCCTCCAGCAAATGGAAAGGGAATTCTACTGCTTCTCTAGATGGCACAGACTCACCATGCTGGTGGGGACCTTCTAGCTCCTTCAACTGATAAAGAAACTGCAGCACAGAGAGGGAGAGTTTCTTTCCCAAGACACACAACAACCTGGTGTAAACATGGTGTTCTGGAACTTACCAGTACCATTCTGAGACCTGGGAGGACCATCCTTTCTCTTTTCTTTCCTTCTTTCTTTTCTTTTCTTTCCTTCCTTCCTTCCTTCCTTCTTTCTCTCTCTCTTCCTTTCTTTCTTTCTTTCTTTCTTTCTTTCTTTCTTTCTTTCTTTCTT